>NW_027331935.1:7760778-7965882 GCF_048418815.1 Hemitrygon akajei
TCATGCCTTCTTTCATCAGTGTTCACTTGAATTTCCTGTATCTCATAAGTAGCCCATTTGTTCCTATCTGCCTGTATGCACCTCCTTTTTATTGATCTGGGAGATGAAAGCCAAAGGGGTGATAGAGCTGCATGGTGGGAGGTGGGGCATGGGGGGGGGTAAACTAAAGTTGCAGGGGGAATGACAGAACAGATAGTGGAGGGGTTTTGGAGACAGATGTTGTTCAGACCTCAGACAAGGTCAGGAATGAAAAACGTTGAGCATGGTGCAGTGAATATGCTAAGCCCTGTATATCTCAATGTAAGGAGCAGCGTAGGAAAGGTGGATGTGTTCAGGGCATGGATCAACACCTGGAATTATGACACTAGGATCTGGCACCTGTGGACTGGGACAGGCTGCTTTATGGCAAAGGTGTGCTTGGTAAGTGGCAGGCCTTCAAAGTGAAATTTTGAAAGTGCAAAGTGGGTATGTGCTTCTCAGAATAAAAGGTAAAGATAGAAACTGTAGGGAACCTTGGATTTCAAGAAATATTGAGACCCTGGTGAAGCACAAAATGGAGTTATATAACAGGGATAGGCAGGCAGGTTCTTATGGAGTATAAGCAATGCAAGAGAACAAATAAGAAATAAATCAGGATGGCTAAAAGAAGGCATGAGGTTGCTGTCGCAAAAAAGATGAAGGATAATCATCAGGGATTCCAGAGATAGATTAAGAGCAAAAGGATTGCAAGGCACAAAGTTGGTCCTCTGGAAGACCGGAATGGCAATCCACGTGTGGAACCAAAGCAGATGGGGGAGATGTTAAATATGTTTTCATCCCTATTTACTCAGGAGATGGACACAGGGTCTATGGGAGTGTGGAAAAGGACATGACATGGTGCTCCCTCGGACCCTACAGGAGGCAAGTGCAGAAATTGTCGGGCCCCTAGCAGAGATAACCAAATCATCCTTAGTGAACGGGGGGGGGGGGGGGTGTGGTTATCAGAGGATTGTAGGATAGCCAAAGTTATTTCACTGTTCAACATAAAACATTGAAATCCACAGCATATTCCAAACCATTCAGCCCACAATGTTGTGCCAACCATGCAACTTACTCTAGAAACTGCCTAGAGTTTCCCTAGTGCATAGCCCTCTATTTTCTAAGCTCCATGTACCTGTCTAAGAGGCTGTTAAAAGACCCTATTGTATCTGCCTCAAGCACCGCTGCTGGCAGTGCATTCCACCCACACACCACTCTCTATGCAAAAACTTACCCCTGACTTTCCCTCGGTATCTATTTCCAAGCGCCTTAAAATTATGCCCCCTCCTGTTAGCCATTTCAGCCCTGGGAAAAGCCTCTGACTATCCACACGATCAATGCCCCTCATCATCTTATGCACCTAAACAAGGCTCTAAGCATAAACAAGGAAACTATACATTGTTTTGAGGATTTGTTGGAAGTATGCAAAATTATGAAGGTACAGATAGGGTAAATGCAGCAGGTTTTTTCCGCTGAGGTTGGGTGGGATGACAACCAGAGGTCATGGGTAAGTGAGGAAGGTGAAAATTTAATGGGAACATGTGGGAAAGCTCTTCACTGAATCGATTGTGAGAGTGTGGAATGAGATGCCAGCACAGTGGTGCATGTGAGCTCGATTTCACCATTTAAGTGAAGTTTGGATAGGCAGCTGGATGGTAGGGGTATGGAGTGCTATCGTCTCAGTGCAGGTCATTGCATCAGACAGCTTAAATGTTTTCAGCATTGTCTAGATGGACAAATGGTCTGTTTCTGCACTGAACTTCTCCAGGTTTCTATGACAGAGAAGCTGGACAAAATTGATTGGAAGGGGAAACTGGTAGGAATGTCGATGGAGCAGCAATGGCTGGAGTTTCCGGGAACAATTCGGGAGGTGCATGGTAGATACATCCCAATGAAGCATTAGAATGGCAGGAGGACACAACAATGGCTGAAATGAGAAGCCAAAGCCAACATAAAAGCCAAAGGTAGGGTAAATAATAGAGCAAAAAATATTGGGAAGCTGTTACAAATTAACAGGTCTGAACAACATCTGTCTGATGTCAAGAAAACCTCTCCCTCAATGTCGTAAAAACTAAAGAGCTGGTTGTGGATTACAAAAGGAATGGAGACAGGGTAAACCCCTTTGCTGTTGAGAGGGTGAACAGCTGTACCGAGGAAGAAGGGCCCAAAGGATACTGGGGACACAATTCACCACAACCACAAACTGTTCCTGCTGCTACCATCCAGGAAACGGTACCACAGCAAAAGGACCAGCAGGCTCCAGGACATCATCTTCTACCAGGCCATCAGACTGATTAATTGATTTCTATGTTATATTGACTGTCCTAAGTGCAAACTATTTATTATGAATTACTACAAATTACACATTGCACATTTAGATGGAGACGTAACCAAAAGATTTCTACTCCTCATATATATGATGTAATAAAATCAATTCAATTCACCCTTTCCACTATCTGCTCTCTCATTCTGACTCCCATTCCCCCTACAACTTATTTTAACCACATCACCTCCCCCCCCAACACTAGCTGTCGAAAGCCTTACCACGAGGATATTAGTCCCCTTCTTGTTCTGTTCCCCTAACTAACGAATCCTCTATCAACCCTTTGAATAACCTCTGCCAGGTAATCCACCCCCCACCAGTTTCTAAAGTGGTCTACCTGTTGTTGTGGGGTTGACCACAAGAGTACTCTGTGAGGGCTGTTTAACCTCATTCCCCTTCCTGACTCTCACCCAGTTTCCTGTGTCCTGCACCTTGGGTGTAACTCACCTCTCTTCATATCATATCTATCACCTCCTCCAACTCCTTGGATGATCCGGAATTCATCCATTTCCAGCTCCAACTCCTTAAGTGCAGGGTTACAAGCTGCATCTGGATGCACATCTTGTAGGTGAGGGCAACAGGGACACTGGAGGTCTCCCCACCTTCCCACCAATGTCCCCCCTAATTTATAATGACCAGTGTGCACATGAAGCCTGTATTGGGCATTTTTGTAATCCAGTGTCAACATGTGCACAGTGAATTTTATATAGAGAGGTATTCATTTTAACACCTAGCAAATCACTGTTGAAAAGAACTTTGATCTCCTCTGGGTCTGATCAAGTTCACCTGCACTCTCACACAACCTGTGTAACAGGCCTGTAACGGGTAATGAAGGATTTTCTCACCAGAGCTTTTGCACTTTGTCCATATGTGGTTTGCTTGCTAAATTACACTTCAAAAAGTCACATTTCCAAGTATCACTCCACTTTTTCCCACTTGTAAATTCTCCAGCAACTTTTGCATCTCCACAATAGACACAGATAATACCAGTTTCTGTATTGTACATAAATATTTCCCCGAACCCTCCCCTAGGTGAACTCATGGTGAACTCATTGATGGCAATGCCAATGAATCTGAAGGAAAGGTTAGTAGTCTGTCTCATTGGAGACATCTGGCACATTTGTGATGTGAAAGCTAATTGTTGCCCAGGACAAAAAGCTGTTTGATATAATTACCTTCCCAGAGAGAATGAGTCAAAACATGTTCTCACGGGCAGAAAAGTTCAGACCAGGAGGAGGTGGAACAAAGCAACACAGACAAAATACTGGAGGAACTCAGCAGGCCAGGCAGCATCTATGGAAAAGAGTACTAATGCTGAGTTCCGCCGGCAGTTTGTGTGTGTTGCTTGGATTTCCAGCATCTGCAGATTTTCTCCTGTTTGGGATTGGAGGTAAAACAAATGTGATTTTCTCAACAGCTGATGTAAAAGATTGTTGTGCCCTATCTCCGAGTTCCCAATCCTTACATTTAGATAGCTGGAGCTCAGCTCTGTCTGAGAGACACATCTGTTCCCATTCCCTCATCAGCCGGAAGCTCCCCGGGGCCCGAATACGGATCGTGGGGCTGAGAAAGAGGGACGAGAGCAGGACTGTGCCGGGATTGAGGGTCGAGTGACTGGACTCACTGCAATTGTCCCTCAGTCGGTATTGTAAAGGCTGACCCAGAAAATCGTTCTTACCTGCGCCGAGTTTCCGAGGCCTTTTGTGAACTGCGCATGCGCAACATTTGGGAACGTCGGCATCTTTGACGCCTGCGCATTCAATCGGGGCTTCAGCGCAGGCGTAAAAGATGCCGAATCTTTCAAACGCAGCGCTTTCTGGGTAATTACGGTGCCATTAAAAGTTCTGCAGGCACCAGTTACATGTCCATATCAATTTTTTTGTGTATAGAAAACTCAGCAGCTCTTTTAACACAGAAAGAAGCCCCCATAATGAATACAATTAATATCAGCAAACTTTCTGCGTGTTTAATGCCAAAGTAGAATCTTCTTAAAAATGCAGATATGAAACACAAGAGATTCTGCTGTTGCTGGAAATGTGGGCACATACACATAAAATGCAGGAGGAACTCTGCAATGCATGCAGCAGCTAAGCAGAGGAGTACACAGTCCAGGCATGCTGAAGGGGTTCGGCCTAAATGTTGTCTATTTATTCCTCTCCACATTTGCTTCCTGATCTGTTGATTTCCACCAGTATTTTGCAGAAATAAACCACCTTTTGTTTCGATCAACCAGTTTCCAAATGTTTCTGATCTTTCATTTGTAGCCACATCCTGTTGGTCTGATTCCTCATCTTCCTCCTCCTTGTAAACTTCAGGCCCCATCTCTTTCATGAGCCCCAAAGCCCTAACTCAGGCTGGCAACTCTTTGGTTTCTGACTCTGCGCCATCGAAGATTAACTACTTGCTCTGCTGTTAGACATTAGAGGTGAATTGCAATAGCCCAGATGTCTGAGGCACAGTCCTTTGAAATTAGTGAAAATCACCCAAAACATTGAAAAGAGCAAGGCTGACAAGTGAAGTCAGACCCAAAGCAAAAGCAAAAGACTGTGTACAAGGAAGCCAAAGCTAATGGGAAGATAGAGGATTGCAGGCTTTTAACAACTTGCAGAAGAAATCTAGGAAGGTCATTCAGAAGGAACTGATGAATGATGCGAGTAAGCATGGGACTAATATCAAAGAGGATACTAAAAGCTTTTTTAAGTATACAAAAGGTAAAAGAGAGTCAAGGGTAGATATAGGACCAATACAGAATGATGCTGGAGATATTGTAATGAGAAGTGCCAAGATGGCAGTGGAACTGAATGAGTAGTTTGCATCAGTCTTCACAGTGGATGTCTACAGTATATCAGACATTCAAGAGTATCAGGGAAGTGACAATTACGACTGAGGAGGTGCTTAGGAAGATAATGGTCTGAGTGTAGATAAATCTCCTGGACCTGATGGAATGCACCCTCGGGTTCTGAAGGAAGTAACTGGAGAGACTGCAGAGGCCTTAACGATGATCTTTCAGGAAACGACAGATTCTGGCATTGTACCGGATGACTGGTAAATTGCAAATGTTATCCACAATTTAAGAAGGGAGGGAGGCAGAAGAAAGGAACCTATAGACCTGTTAGCCTGGCATCAGTGGTTGGGAAGTTGTTGGAAGTGATTTTTAGGGATGAGATTATGGAGTATCTGAGACACATAACAAGAGACACCAAAGCCAGCATGGATTCCTGAAAGGAAAACCCTGCCTGAGAAACCTACTGCAATTTTAAAGGAAATTACAAGCCAGGTAGACAAAGGACATGAAATAGATATAGTGTACTTGGATTTTCAGAAATCCTTTGACAAGGTGCCGCACATGGGGCTGCTTAGCAGGATAAGAGGTCATGGAATTACAGGGAAGTTACTAGCGTGGTTGAACATTGCTAGGTCAGCAGAAAACAGAGAGTGGGAATAAATGTATCGTATTCTGGCTGGCTGCCAGTTACCAGTGGAGTTCCACAGGGGACAGTTTTGGAATCGCTGCTTTTTCGATGTATGTCTATGATTTGGTCTACATTATTAATGGATTTGTGGCTAAAATTGCCGATGATACAAAGATAGGTGGAGGAGCGGGTAGTGTTGAGGAAACAGAAAGACTGCAGAGAGACTCAGATAGTTGGGGAACGGGCAAAGAAATGGCAAATGAAATATAAAGTTGGAAAATGGATGGTCATGCACTTTGGTGGAAGAAATAAACGGACAGAGTATTATTTAGATGGGGAGATCATTCAAAATGCAGAGAGGCAAATGGACTTGGGAGTCCTTGTGCAGGATACCCTTAGCTAAATTCCAGGTTGAGTCAGTGGTGAAGAAGGCAAATGCAATGTTGGCATTCATTACTCGACGTATAGGATATAAGAGCAGGGATGTGATGTTGAGGCTCTATAAGGCACTTGTGAGACCACACTTGGAGTATTGTGTGCAGTTTTGGGATCCTTATTTTAGAAACGATATACTGACATTGGAGAGGGTTCAGAGAAGATTCACGAGAATTATTCCAGGAATGAGAGGGTTACCATATGAAGAATATCTGGCAGCACTTGGGCTGTATTCCCTGGAGTTCAGGAGAATGAGGGGGATTTATACTAACATTTTGAATGTTAAAAGGCCTGAACAGATTAGATGTGGTAAAGTTAATAACCATAACCATATAACAATTACAGCACGGAAACAGGCCATCTCGGCCCTTCTAGTCCGTGCTGAACGCTTACTCTCACCTAGTCCCACTGGCCCGCACTCAGCCCATAACCCTCCATTCCTTTCCTGTCCATATACCTATCCAATTTTACTTTAAATGACAATATGGAACCTGCCTCTACCACTTCTACTGGAAGCTCGTTCCACACAGCTACCACTCGCTGAGTAAAGAATTTCCCCTAGTGTTACCCTTAAACTTTTCCCCCCTAACTCTCAAATCATGTTGTCTTATTTGAATCTCTCCTACTCTCAATGGAAAAAGCCTATCCATGTCAACTCGATCTATTCCCGTCATAATTTTAAATACCTCTATCAAGCCACCCTCAACCTTCTACGCTCCAAATAATAAAGACCTAACTTGTTCAACCTTTCCCTGTAACTTAGGTGCTGAAACCCAGGTAACATTCTAGTAAACCTTCTCTGTACTCTCTCTATTTTGTTGACATCTTTCCTATAATTCGGTGACCAGAACTGTACACAATACTCCAAATTTGGCCTCACCGATGCCTTATACAATTTTAACATTACATCCCAATTCCTATACTCAATGCTCTGATTTATAAAGGCCACATACCAAAAGCTTTCTTCGCCAGCCTATCCACATGAGATTCCACCTTCAGGGAACTATGCACCATTATTCCCAGATCACTCTGTTCTACTGCATTTGTCAAAGCTCTACCATTTACCATGTATGTCCTGTTTGGATTATTCCTACCAAAATATAGCACCTCACAATTATCAGCATTAAACACCATCTGTCATCATTCAGCCGACTCTTCTAACTGGCCTAAATCTCTCTGCAACCTTTGAAAACCTACTTCATTTTCCACAACGCCACCTACCTTAGTATCATCTGCATGGTCGGGGATTAATTAATTTCCCATGGTAGGGGATTCTTGGACAAGAGGGCACGACTTCAGAATTTAAGGACGTCCATTTAGAACTGAGATGCGGGGAAATCACTCGAGTCAGATGGTGGTAAATCTGTGGAATTTGTTGCTACGAGCTGCCGTGGAGGCCGAGTCATTGGGTGTATTTAAGGCAGAGATAGATAGGTTCTTGATTCGCCAGGGCATCGAAGGGTATGGGGTGATGGCAAGGGAGTGGAGCTGACTGGAAGAATTGGATCAGCCCACTATTGAATGGTGGAGCAGACTCGATGGGACAAATGGCCTACTTCTGCTCTTATATCTGATGGACTTAAGGATTCACTCATCCATGTGTCTCCATCCATTTCCAATTTTCAAAAAGTATGTACAATTCAATATCTTAAACACATGGATTTCTGTAGATGCTGGAAATCCAAAGAAACACACACAGAAAATGCTGGATGAACTCAGCAGGTCGAGCAGCATTTATGAAATTAATCAACAGTGGACATATCGGGCCGAGACCTTTCTTCAGTTCTGGAAAGTTACGGGGAAGGCGCCAGAATAAAATGACGTGGGGAGGGAAAAGTGACAGATGAAGCCCGGTGAGAATGAAAGGTAACGGGCTGGAGAGGAAGCAATCTGGTAAGAGGCAGTGGAGCAATAGCGATAGTTCCTCTTGTCCTGCCCCTCTGCAATCAACATATTCTGCTCATGCAAGCGGGCAGTTCGCTCCACCTTGTCCATGGAGTTTCACAGCATCGATGTGTGTAGTGAGGTCTACAAAGTCCAATGCCGGTGTTTCTGTCCACGCCGATCTCTTTAATTCTCTCATGTTACAGCAATAAATTTTCCTGCAACGGGGAAACATCTCTGTCTATCTGTGCTTCTGTCCATCTATCTATTTTTCTATCTTCCATCTATGTTTCTGTCAATTTCTCCGTCACAAAAATACATACGTTCACAGGATCTGTCACACACACACACACACACACACACACACACACACACACACACACACACACACACACACACCACGGAATTTCAATTTCTTTGTCCCAATGTAACTTCATTTTTTTGGTCTTTTTCACCTTTCGATATATTCTGTGCTTATCTTTTCACTGCTCACCGCACTTCAGGTATTCAGGAGTATTTATTGAAATTCATGCAGAAGTGCCAACTGGATTTTGGTGAGAATTTCGATAACGTTCCCCAAATTAGTCCGGGTCAGGGTGGCAGGAAACAGAGGTCCAGGAGAACTTGGCTTTGTGGATACTGAAATGACCTGACCACAGAGGCAGAGGGTGCTGGTAGAGTGAGAAGCGTATTCTCTCTGGAAGTCGGTACACAGGAGTGTTCTGAACCGATTTGTTCTGACAACCCTGTTCGTTGTGATTTTTACATCAATGCTGCAGGTTCAATTGCAGCATTGAAGAGAAGTTTGTGTGGGTAGATGGATGAGGGAAGTATTGACATCTGGAGTCTGGGTGCACGTGGATGGATCCAGGCAGAAAATGGCACAGGCTAGATGGGCCGAAAAACCTGTTTCTGTGCTGTAAGAGAGTGAATTACATTGTACGTCCGACACAAGTCCATTTCCCAGGAGACTTAAATCATTCCAACGAAATGTTCTAAAAAAACTGCAAATTCAATTAACGTTTAACAGACAATGAATATCTGTTGTGAGGAACAAAGTTAATGTTTCAGCTCCAGCACCCTGTGTCGGAATGGCTTCAAACAATTTCTGATGTGATTTCAGGTCTACAGCATCTTGAGTGTTTCTTTAATTTCCAGCTGCTCACAGACAGACGACAATGAGTGGGAATTTCCAAACACGGTGAGGATACTGAACCTGAGGTAGATAACCAACGATGCAAACACTGAACAGCTTAATCCAGGTACTCACTGCCTCTGTGTATTGAGATTACCCCGCAGATCTATTCGATCTGTCTGCTCTTTTCTATTTGTGGCCATTCAGCCCCTCTAACCATCAACAAGATGGCGGCTCCTCTTCCATTTCATTGCATTCTCTATAACAAATACTCTCTAACCGCTTTGTAAATCCTCTATGGAATTAATTTCCATCTTCTGCAGCCCGGTGTTGCCCCAACATTTCACTTCCCACCCCTATCACTATTTCCACCTTCCCACCTCCCCCCTCACCTGGATCCACCTCTCACTCCCCAGCTCTTGCCCCATCCCCACCCCTCACCTCTTTTCACTGACTATTTCCCGTCCACTCTCAGTCCAGAGGGAGGGTCTCGGCCCGAAATGTTGACGGTCCATTTCCCTCCACAGATGCTGCCCGACCCACTGAGTTCCTCCGGCAGTTTGTTCTTTGGTCTGTATAACCCGTGTTAGTATGGGGAGCGGGATTTTACCCCATATTCCAGGGACAGTCTCAACAAATCTCAAATAATTGTCACTTTGCCGGACCATTGGCCCCGCTTGCAGGGCAACAGTCTGCCGGTGTTTGCCCCCCAATGTGGTGAATCCCTCTGCTCGCCACCACCGTGGGCTCAGACATTTCCACAGATGAGCCCCTCCTGTCCCCACGGGGACAAACATCCTGTCCGACCCGTCTCTCACCATCTTCATCCTTTCAGTAAAATCCCCCTCTCCCTCCCTCACCCCGGGGAGCCGGCATCAAACCGACGGGCCGAGCGGTCTCCTCCTACCTCTCAGTGATACATCAGACTCCGGCCGCAGGAGACGCTTCACAAACGCCCCAACTTCCCTCGGAGGAAAATGGAAATAAATCAGAAAGCGGACATTTACTTTGGGATTTGTTTCACTCTGACGGGAGATCGACGCTTGAGCGGGAAACGGTTTCAGCGGGGTAACGCCCACTCGGCTTGTCCACCTCCGTTACTGGTTGTAACCAGTGATTGACATCGCTTCGCACCAATGGGAGTAGCGCAGCTCCTGAAGCTTTGTTTTCAGCGGTGGGAGAGGGGTGGTCACGTGATTGGTAGCTCAGCCGTTAAACCGATAAAGCTCGAGCTCTCCAGCGCGTGGGTGACGTAAGACACCGCGCACGCGAGGGCAGGTCCCGGTGTGGGGACCTATGTGTGACGTCAGGCGCGTGGGCGCGTCTATGTGACGTCACCTGTGGGAGAGCGCTCTTATTTAATAAAACACCTGAATGGACGTTTCTAATGATTTCAGTGGGACAACAACATTAATCACGGGTTTCATCACTGAATCCAGTGTTGTGAGATGTAAGATCCCCGGTTATGTGTCCGGCTGTGCCGTGTTGTTGGTGGAGTGGGCAGCGTGGTGTTTGTCTCGATTCGGGTCACAACACCAGAATTACCAGCGGGGTCCACACACAGTGTATTAGTCAACAGAAAACCTCTCGTCCCTGCAGTCTTTGTCTCCTGGTAAACTCAACACCCTGACAATGTAAACCATAGACACCCCTTCCTCTTTAAAGTCAGTTATTCATTCAGACAGCTGATCGCTGAGAGGAATTATATTTATTGGTCATTAAATTTCGCACAGATTCGTTCGGACGGATTTGATGTGGAGTTCGGGGTGTCACAGTGAAAGGGCCGGACGGCCGAACTCTCTCCGTTGTCCAAACGTCCTTCCAGGTGAGGCGACACTTCACCAGTGAATCTTCCCGGGTCGCCTATTGTGTCCGCTGCTCCCGATGCGGCCGCCTCTACACTGGTGACACCGGCTCCTCCGCAGTTGTGCGGGGTAGGGTTGTTTTTTTTTGGGGGGGCAGATCGATGTTATATCCTTTTGTGCGTGGGGGTGCGTTTTGGGGGTTGGTGATCGGGATGCCGTTCTTTTTGGAGGGGTGGGAGTTTGATTTTTCTCTCCGAACGACTTTCATGCTCTTTCTTTGTTTTGTGGTTCTCTGGATAAGAAAATAAAACGCAAGAGTTGTTTATGGATACCTGCTTTGATAATAAACTGACCTTTGAACTATCCGCTCCCAGCGGGACTTCCCGGTGTCCAAACATTTTCATTTCGATTCCCATTCCCATTCCCGTTCCGACGTGTCAAACCATCGCATCCTCTTCTGCCAAGTTAAGGCCACCCTCAAGGTCCAGAATCTGCACCTTATATTCCGTCTGGGTAGCCCTCCCCCCAACCTGATGGCATGAATATCGATTTCTCCTCCCGGTGAAAAAATCTCCCTCCCTCCCACTCCCTCTCTTCCTCTCTGACTTTTCACGTCCTCTCACGTGCTTATCACGTCTCTCTGGGTCCACTGCTCCTATTCTCCACTCTCTTCTCCTATTAGATTCTATTTTCTTCTGCTCTTGAGCTTTCCCATCTACCTGGCTTCACCTATCACCATCCAGCCAGCCATTTTCTCGCCCGCCCCGATCTTATTCAGATATTTCCCCCATTCCATCTCAGTCCTGAAAGAGGGTACAACTGGAAACGTCAACTGTCGACTCTTTTCGATAGATGCTGCCGGGCCTGCTGAGTTCCGCCAGCATTTTGTTTGTGTTGCTCTGGATTTCCTGCATCTGTAGACTTTGTCGCGTTTGTGATTTACCACTCCGTTGTCCCTCCAGCCTCCGATTACTGGGGGCTCTGCATGGACCGCTGGCCACTAGTGGCGATATGCAGGCCTCCGGCCGCGGGTGTCGCTGTACGGACCTTCGGCCACTGGTGGCAATGTGCAGACCTCCGGCCACCCGCGGTGCTGCGGAGAACCTCCTGATAAACGCATGCGCAGTGCCGACAGCAGCGGTTGTTGGCGGTTCTCCGACTCGAGCGGAGGGGTGAGTGGGGTTTGATCCCGGTGGGTTTGTGTAAATTTGGGCCGGTTGGATTGGGAAAGGACCGGGCCCGAGCTCTGCCGGACGGCTGCAATCTTTTAGCTGCCGGAGCTGTTCGAGGGGTGATTGATAAGTTCGTGGCCTACGTTAGAAGGCCGAAAGTTATGTATGTGTAGTTCAACTCTTTGAGTGATTATGCAGAAAGTTTGAACTTAATAACTTTTGCGGTATTTCTGTTTCAGATAATTGAAAATTGCTGGGTTTTCTAAAATCGACTCCTTCCACCTTAGGCCACGAATTTATCAATCATTTCTTCATTCATGTGATGAGCACGTACACAAATTGGGTGTCACACACACACACACACACACACACACACACATATATATGTATGAATGGGGCTTTTTATAATGTCAAGCACTAAACCAAGATGAAAGAAAGATATATGAATTCCAGAGCTCCACAGAAATACAGTGATAGTTAAGACATTAACAAGATTATAGCCAGTCACTGCATTTCAGTATATAACTGGTACAATAAAACATATTTAATTTAATTTAACAATATGATAGTTTTGCACGATTGCATTCACCAATTATCATAAAATTTAATTATCAAGCAAGTGAAGTAATGTTTGCTTCGAAGCCATAGGGTTGTTAGTGAGAAAAAATTACTTTCGTATTAGCGAGTAATCCACGGACCACCACAGTCACAGCTCCAGGAATTCACCAGAAATGATCAAATATCCTATCCTAATGTTATTAGTGGTATTTTCCCCAACAGCCACCAACCCCTCTCCCTAACCCCCGCTTCCGTAAAATTCCCTCTATTTAATATGCAGCCGCTGTTAAATTCCCCGCTTGTTTATTTTGATTTTTTCACAGAGGTGCTGGAGTGGTGCTCCGGTGAGCTCCGGCAGCACTGCACCCCTGTTTAAATCCAAGTAACATGGACCCGGGGATCAAGCTGACCGAGTTTATGAGGTGTTGAGCGAGTATTTCTGGTCTGGGATCAAATGTTTGTTTCTGGAGTTCCTTTGGAAGCAATGACTGCTAATCTGAGGAGAGAATGAGTTTGTATTCCATCCCTCACAAGGAGAGGCTGTGAGTAAATGGTCTGTTCTGTGTTTGAACCAGTAGAAATAGACCTGGGGGGTTCAGTATTTGAACTGTGTTTGGAAATTCCTCTTCGCTGTCACCTGTCTGTCAGACAGTGGAAATCAAACAGAAACTGAGGTTGCTGGAGATCTGCACTAAAAATGAAAAATTCTGAATCCATTCTGACAAATGATTGTGAAGCTGAATCGTTAAATTTGTTTCTCTCCCCACAGCAGTTCCTTACCTTTTCAGCGATTCTGGTGAATTCAGTTTCTTTTTATTCCATTCACTCTAGAATGGTTTAAATTTCCTGATTGTCTGTTATACTTGGGAATGTGTTCAGTGCAGTTGTTGCTAACAAGGTTCACGTGAATAATCTCAGGAATGATCGGCTTTATGTATGAGGAGCATTTGATGGTTATGGGGTTGTGCTCAATGGAGTTCAGACGGGGGTGAAAGGGGAGGGGGTGGTTAAGTAAACCTACCGAATGCTGAAAAGCCTGGATACAGTGGACATGGAGAGGATGTTTCCATCAGACGGAGAGTCTGTGATCTGACAGCACAGTCTCAGAGTAAAGATGCTTCCCTTCAAAATTGTGATGAGAAAAATTTCTTCAGCCAAAAGATGTCTGATCTGTGGAATTTGTTGCCACAGAGGTTGTTTGAGGCTGCCATTTGGGTATATTTATGACAGAGATTAATATACTCATGATTGCTAAGTAGCTTCAGGGTTACAGCAGGAAGGCAGGAATATGGTGTTGGAATAAATCTCAGCCATGGTTCAGTGGTGGAGCAGACTCGATGGATCGAATCACCTAATCCTGTCCCTACATCTTGTATCTTACCATGACTGAACGATGACTCCTTCCTATCCCATATCAGGTTTTGTGACGTGTCAGGGACAATTACAGATTTGTTCACTGAGATCGTTATATTTGTCTTCGATATTTAGATTTCAGTGAGCAGAAATATTTTGCTCTTTGTATTAACATGCTTAATTATCTCTCATGTTAAAGTTAGACCTGTGGTGAGAGATTTATTGGAAGAAAAGCCCACAACTGGAAGCAAACCACGACTGAAGACGAGGGAAAAGCAGCAAGTGAACCAGCCCGAGGACTGAGAGCACCGACTGGAGAGAAACCCTTCTGACTCAGGGTTTCCAGTGATTCAGTCAGGAGCAAGTTTGGTGAGTCTCATTTACTCAAACACTGGTCCTTCAGACATTACATACTGTACAAAATAAAGTAGGAAATAGTTGAGGTGAGAATGAATGTATCAGTTAAGTCTGTCAGACCCAGTTGCAATCACTCCAGGTCTGGTAATGTACTGTCAGTGTCCCAGCTCTTTAAAGTCACTCACATTCCTTCAGTGTTTGCTCATTTGAAGAGCTTGCATCTTCTGAAGTAGCTTTTGGTTGGTTCTGAGTGTAAAGAGGGGTGTTTATATTTACTATCTTGCAAAAAGAAGTAATTGTTTGAAATTACTTGCTGCAGACTCACTATACGTACCCTGTACATTCTCCACAAGATTATTGACATAGATGACAAGTAGCAATGGGTGTTACCCTGGGGAGCTCCAGGAGACACGGGCCTTGACTCCAATAAACAGCCTCCCATCATCACCATCTGCTTCCTACCATCGAGCTGTTCCCAGACTCTGGGCTCTGTGACAAACACAATGTTAGCAGCAAGATTAGACAATGATTAATATAAAGAGAGATTTGTTGCTTCCTGAAAGCTGTCTGATTCAATGGACCAGATCCTCCTTTGCTCACAACGTAATCTGCCCTAGGACCCATCCTCCCGGGTCACACTGTGTCCGATAACCCACAACCCCAACCTCCCTCCACCCCGCCAGTAACCCCACAAATTTCCCACCATTTACCCCACACCCGTACACATAAACAGATCCACATCACCAACATCCACTCTCACAGCTTGGGGAACCAGAACTAACAAGATCCTACCGGCCCAAACTGTCCAGCTGTTTGGCTCAGTCCCGGCCCTTTCCCACTGCAACCGACCTTCGATTTACACAAACCCGAGATCAGCTCCTTCCTCATCGCCGCCCAACCAGGAGAGCTGCCGGCAACAGCTGGGGTCGTCACTTTGCTGTAATATGCAGGGATTCCCCACAGCACCACCAGTGGCTGGAGGTCGGAGGGACAACGTAAAGGATTTGGCTGTTTGGTTCTTTCACTGTGACATCGCCAAACTGTGCATTAACTCCATCCAGCCAAATCTGAACGAACTTCAACGACCAACAAGTATAATTCCTCGCAGCGATCAGCTATCTGAATGTTTCACTCACTGTTAGAGGAAGGGGTACCTACACTGTCGGGGTGTTTAGCTTGCCATCAGTTCCATCAACCAGATCATTGGCATATAACATGAAAGGAATCATTCCCAACGTAGACCCCTGTGGAACTCCACTAGAAACCGGTAGCCAGCCAGAAAAGGCTGTCTGTATTCCCACTGGTTTGCTCCTGCCAATCTTCCTTTTTCCTGAAATAACATAGGCTCAGAGCTTGTTAAGGAGCCTCATTTGTGGCATCTTGTCCAAGGTCTGAAAATCCAAGTACACAAGATCAATCAATTCTCCTTTGTGTACCCTGCTTATTATTTCTGAAAGCATTCCAACAAATTTATTAGGCAAGATTTTCCCTTGAGTTTCCCTTGCTGACTCCAGCCTATTTTGCGCCTCCAAGTGTCCCGAACTCACATCCTTAACAATTGACTCCAACATCTTTCAAACCACTGTCAGACTAACTGGCCTATAGTTTCCCGTGGTTGTGCAGTTTAATCTTTCTTCGGTTCAGACAAGGGAGTGAGATCCAGATCTGTCACGTTCTCTCATTGTGCGTGGGCATATTTTTTAATTGACTCCGTTCCACTGTTACAAATTGCTGAAGTGCAGTCAATGTTTCGAGGTGTATAACCCGATTAATGCAAGAGGGAAGCCTTTTCTGTTTTTCCGGGCTTCTCAAACATTTGTACACTTCAGTGAAATCTCCCTCCAGAAGTTCCAGAGGAGAAGCTCAGTCTGTCTAATATTTCCACACAGTTAAAGTGGGGAATCGTTTATTATTGTCATTTACCGAGGTTCAATGAAAATCTTGTCTTGCATACCATTCTCTCAGATCAACACATTACAACAGTAGATGATGGTAAAACTTTAACAGAGTGTAACAAAGCATTATGGTCACAGAGAAAATCCACTGCAGGTGGACATCTGGTGCAAGGTCACATCGAGTTACATTGTGAAGTCAAGAGTCCATCTTATAATGCTGAGGAACATTCAGTTTGCTTATAACAGCAGAATGGAAAATGTCCCTAGGCCTGGTGGTACGTTTTCTGTTTTTGTGTTTTCATTTATCTTCGACCCGATGGGTGGTTGAGAATTGAGAATGTCTGGTCTGGAGTTCTGGGAATCTTTAATTATGTTGCCTGATTTACTGAGGCAGCAGGAAGTATAGAGCGAGTCCATGGAGGGGAGGCTTGTTTCCATGATGTGCTCAGCGAAGTCCACAGTTCTCTGCTATTTCTTGAAGTCAACAGAAGAGAGTAGCCACACAAAGGTGTGATGTATCCGGATGAGAAACTTTTTATGGTGTAAACTTCAATTCGCCGGATCAATAACCACACCACAAGCAATTCTTTACTTTATCCTTATGACCAGTTTATTTGTTCAAACTCAGCCTGTGAGAAGCTCGGAGCCAAGCATCAGAGAGACAGAATTCCTCTCCATCTGGCGGCTCATGACAATTTATAGAACTAGGAAACAAAGAGCACTTTAGTTCAACTGGTATTCCCAACATGTTTGTCGGAGCAAAACTTAATTTCTTATGTAACCCTTACCCAACAGGCTGGTATATGTCTAGAGGAAAAGGAGATCCAGCCACACACCAACCCACCTCCCGTACACGCAGGTGCTGTGAGAATCAAGTTTATGCTGCGTGTACACACACAATATCAAGCTCACACCAGATACCGTTACAGAATACACTTTAAAGCATAGGTGTCAAACTCAAGGCCCGCGGGCCATATCCGGCCCGGCATACAGTTATATCCGGTCATTTTAGGTAGATCTATTATTTTAATTATTAATGGCCCGGCGATATGAAGCCTATGATTGTAAGTTAATACCAATCATAAAAAGAATGCTTGCTCAGCAGTTTTCTTCATAAGAAACGGAATTTGTGAAGTGAAACACTTTGTAGTTATAGCAGAGACTGAGACACATGAGAGCAGGCTGAAAAAACGGAGGCAACGAAAGCTGCGTTCGCACGCGTCCGACTGATCCGGCCCGCATGAAGCTGCATTTTGCTCAATCTGGCCTGTGACCTAAAATGAGTTTGACACCCCTGCTTTAAAGAGTTTACTAAAACTAAAAGAGTACTCTGCAATACAGTATATATGAAGGAAAAGAAAATAAAGTAAAAGGCGCCTTACTTATCAAAGTTCAGTCAGTTTAGTGCACATCGTTGGAGCTGAACCATCGTACCATTCGACCCCTCGTCACTTTCCTCCGACCTCCACGTCCTCGCACCTGGGACCACCCGGGTGGACGTCCGAGCAGCGCAGCGCACGTCCACCTTCCTCAGCGTCTCCTTCCCGCCTCCCCTGAAAAGACCGCAAAACCCCCCAAGCTCCCAGCCCCACAAGACAAAATAACATTCCCCATTGGTTAACAACTGAATACAATCCCCATAGCAGCAAGTCCAAAGCTAAACAACTGCGAGAGAAAACACTTATCAGACATAAAAGCATTCCTACTCTAGCAAACCGAAGAAGCCATTTTGATTAACATACACAGTACATTGTACACTTAGATAAGAGAGTCCAGTAAATCAGGGTTTTAATTACAAATGAATGTTCTGTCCAATCCTTAACAGTTATTCTCCTGCGTTAGACAAAGGAGGGAACTCAGTTCA
The DNA here is from genome assembly GCF_048418815.1 of Hemitrygon akajei. NCBI lineage: Eukaryota > Metazoa > Chordata > Chondrichthyes > Myliobatiformes > Dasyatidae > Hemitrygon > Hemitrygon akajei. Next base: position 7,778,991 of record NW_027331935.1, read on the forward strand.
ATTTGTGTCTCATGAGAACTCAACTCCACATAACGTTCCCAAGAGACATCTGTGAGTCGTTAATCTAAACAAGCTGTAAGCAGGTACCTTATTGAAGGGCAAATTTGCACATTATCCAGAACAGAGCAAAATAAGTTCGCACTTAATTTTAACCCGTTATTTACAGGAGTCCAAGAATCATTTCTTACATCCCCCAATACCCTTAAAACTTAATCATTCCTCCTTTTTATTATTGCACGATAACCTTTCAGAACAGATTGTCGCTTCTACAACATGATAGAAAACATGGCCAGACGCAGACAATAATCAAAATAATCAAAATTAATACAATCAGACTTCCAAAATGCTAAAACAACCCCCAGAAGTCCCCGAATATATTCAGGGGCCAGGGCCAGGGCCCTGCCTTACTGGTCCCAAAATTGTGGAGCTTACTGCCAACATCTTGAATTTTCTGAATCTCTTGGGTTCTGTGTTTAGACAAGTCAGTAATATTGGACGATTCGTCAGGGATATAAGTACAGCATTCCTTACCTATGATAGCACAGGTCCCTCCTTTTTCTGCTAATATAAAGTGTTGGGCCATCCGATTCTGTCGCACTGTTTGGCGAATTGCAATCATCTCAGTTACCTGTGCTTGAGTGTCAGTCAGTGCTCCAGCTGTATTATTGGCCAATTCTTCTAGAGCGGCTGGTAAATTAATTATTTCCCTGGAATTTCTGGCTACCCCATAGGAGGGAGAGGCAATCATCCATAATCTCTCAGATTCCGTTATACCCCTTCGTTGCCTGTTCCAATGGGGTTGATCCTGAGGCTGAGCCAGGATCCTCAAGTGTGGCACAAGGTCGGCCAAGTAGCAACAACCACTCCAACCCTCGTCCCCCCTCGAGAACCCGTCTGGTAGGGTGTGGTTCCATGCCGCTGCCCTGTTCTTTCTCCCGGCAGCCAGGGGTAGGCCCTATTTCCACAAACCCAATAAGTTCCATTTAGTGGTCCAGGGGTATCATAAGTTTGATTGTTGGTACAGTTACTACTTCCCACTTGATAGGGTGCACTCTCATTCTGGTTACACCAACAAGTAGTACTAACCACTGCTGGAGATGTAACTCTTATCCCCGGCGATAGCTTGGAGGGGTCTTGTGGAGGAGATCTACGTCTCCAACCCTCAAAGCAACACCATCCCCAGTCTCGCCTTCCAGACCTGGATATGGTGCAATTGACAATGTTACCATTACGGCTATCAGAAAATACCAGAACTGAATTTACTTCGCTAGTACTCAGGGGCACCAGTGACATGGGGATCGTAGTCTGACCCTGTTGGGGAATTTCGTCACTTACCCAACATGCTCCCCGCTCCACGTGTTTGGCGTAGGTGTGGTAGAGGGACAGGAAAGTGTTAAACTGGAGGCCTCCTGAGACAGGGGCAGGTTCCCTTAGGGTAATTAAAATCAGCATTCACCAGTACATTTTCCAGTCCTTATCAGTTCTGCCAGTAACGTGTTTACAGGCAGAGCTGGAGCTATCCGCCGGAGCTGCCCTTCCACCATCACTGCAGGAGGTGTTGTCAGTAGCACTTGGTACAGTCCTCCCCACCTCGGTCCCAACTTCCTACCATCCCAGTTCTTGAGCAGAACACAATCTCCAGTCTCGATGGTGGAGTGGTCACCTTTAGTTTGGGTTTTGTCCTCTCGATAGGCCTGTCGTACCTGTGAATGCAAGCTTTGGAGAGATTTAGTTAATTTGCATAAGTATTTTCCCATCTCCTCCCCCAAGGTATGCATATCCAATGTTGCAGGTAAGCTCTCAGGGAGGAGCGGCAAACAAGGTCGGGGTCCCCATGGGGTTCTCATGGGCTTCCCGTAGATAATTTCTGCCGGTGATTTCTTACTTGATGGCATGATTCTCATATGGAATAGGACTAAGGGTAAAACCTTCAACCAGATCATTTCAGTTTCTTGTGTAAGTTTTGCCAACTTATCTTTCAACTGGCTCCTTCCACTATGTCGCTGCATTCAGATGATAGGTGCAGTGGAACTGCTGTTTTATAGCAAGGAGTTTACAGATTTCCTCATTTATTTTGGCCCATTGTCCTAGCTGATCATTTCTGGAAGTCTATAGCAAGGAGTTATTTCTTTTAGCAATATGATCACAACAATTATAGTTGTAGGAATAGCTTCAATCCATCTGCTAAATACATCTACTATCACTGAGCAATACCTATAACAGTGGACTCCAGGTAATTCTATAAAATCAAGTTGCAAACAAGAAAAAGGTCCACCAGGCAAGGGGGTAGTTCCGGAACCACAAGGCATCCCCTTTCCAGCATTTGTTTTTTTATTACAGTTTAAGCATGCTTTGGCTCGCTTTTCAGCTGCTTTCTGGAAATCAAGATTGTAATAATGTATTAACCATCCCCTCCTTGCCCAAGTGTGTACAATTATGTACATGATCTACCAAAATAGGTAAGAACACGGAGGGAACACAGACCTTTCACGCAGGGGTCACCCATAAATTGGTCTGAGGTTCGAGGTGGCAACCCATTTGGGACCATAGTTTGTGCTCTCCTTCAGGGGCGTCCCCCTGTTAGTTACGTATTTCCCACAAGTCCGGCATACCCGTCCTTAGATTTTGTCTAATAGGAGCTTGCTGGGTTCCCGAGGGGAACTAAACGTGTGTTATTCAAGGCTGTCTGTTTGGCAGCTGCATCAGCCCTAACATTACCCTGGAACATCTCATCACACTCCCCAGTATGGGCAGCACATTTAATAATAGTCAAAACTCGAGGTAGCTGTAGAGCGGTGAGTAAGTTGTTCACAAACGTAGCATTACTAATGGGGTGGCCAGAGGAAGTCAGGAATCCCCAAAGCCCTGTAGTCAGTTCATAACGGGAGTCCGTGTAAAAGTCCGCACTTTAGTCTGTTGCTAGGATACAGGCAGGAGTCAGAGCAAACAGCTCAGCCTTCTGGGCGGAGTCAGCCGATTCAAAAGAGTCCTCTTCAATTACACTGGCATGCAAAAGTTTGGGCACCCCTGGTCAAAGTTTCTGTTACTGTGAATAGTTAAACGAGTAAAAGTTGAACGGATTTCCAAAAGGCATAAGTTAAGATGACACACTTTTAAAATATTTTAAACAAGAAAACTTTTTTATTTCCATCTTTTACAGTTTCAAAATAACAAAAAAGGAAAAGGGCCTGAAGCAAAAGTTTGGGCACCCTGCATGGTCAACACCTAGTAACACCCCCTTTGGCCGGTATCACAGCTTGTAAATGTATTTTGTAGCCAGCTAAGAGTCTTTCAATTCTTGTTTGCGGGATTTTCGCCCATTCTTCCTTGCAAATGGCTTCTAGTTCTGTGGATTCTTGAGCTGTCTTGCATGCACTGATCTTTTGAGGTCTATCCACAGATTCTCGATGATGTTTAGGTCGGGGGACTGTGAGGGCCTTGGCAAAACCTTCAGCTTGCACCTCGTGGTAGTCCATTGTGGATTTTGAGGTGTGTTTAGGATCATTATCTTGTTGTAGAAGCCATCCTCTTTTCATCTTCGGCTTTTTTCCAGACAGTGTGATGTTTGCTTTCAGGCCGCTGGCAGAAGGGGTTCAAACGCAGTGGAGTCAGATTAAGTGCCCACCACCAGGGGTGGGGGGGGGGGTCGGTAACTGGGGAAGATGTCGGTTGTTCGCTAGTTCCAGGGTGATACCCTTGTCCGCGCAGAGAATCTCGACTTCCAACGGACAGAGCAAGTCACTCTCTGCTAGATTACACCCCCGACTGGTGGTGACTGTAAATTAAACCTCACACTGGGTCCCCTGGAATTCCACCTGCAGTGGCTGGGTACGTGAATACGTATGTGCCCTGCCTTTGAACCCAAACAGAATGATTGTCTGATAGCTGTTTTCCATCTTCTGATACTATTTCCTGATCGACAGTGGTTGTGGTTGCAATCAATCATAAACGGAACAGGAATTCCAGCAACTTGCAATATTACATTGGGCTCTTCCTGAGGGGTGGTACTCATGGTAGGAAATATCTTTGCTTGTCTACCCTAGCAGGGATGACAGTGGAACAACAATGGCAGGTATTTCTGGGAATAATACAGAAGGTGCAGGATCAGTTCAAAGAGGAGGAAAGATTCTAACTGGAGTAAGGGGCGACCGTGGCTGTCAAGGGAAATCAAAGATGGTATAAAAATAAAGGAGAAAAAGTATAACATAGCAAAGATGAGCAAGAAGCCAGAGGATTGGGAAACTTTTAAAGAGCAACAGAAGATAACTAAAAAGGCAATACGGGGAGAAAAGATGAGGCATGAAGGTAATATAAAGGACGATAGTAAAAGCTTCTTTAGGTATGTGAAGAGGAAAAAGTTCAGACCAAAGTTGGGCGCTTGAAGACAGAAATGGGTGAATTTATTGCGGGGAACAAGGAAATGGCAGACGAGTTGAACAGGTACTTTATATGTGTCTTCACTAGGGAAGACACAGACGATCTCCTGATATAATAGTGGCCAGAGGTCCTAGGGTAACGGAGGAACTGAAGGAAATTTATATTGGGCAGGAAATGGAGTTGGGTAGACTGATGGCACTGAAGGCTGATAAATCTCCAGGGCTGATGGTCTGCATCCCAGGGTACTTAAGGAGGTGGCTCTGTTATTAGTAATCATTTTCCAATGTTCTATAGATTCAGGATCAGTTCCTGAGAATTGGAGGGCCGCTAATGTTATCCCACTTTTTAAGAAAGAAGGGAGAGAGAAAACAGAATTATAGACCAATTAGCCTGACATTAGTGGTGGGGAAGAAGAGTCAATTATAAAAGATGAAATAGCGGCCCATTTGGATAGCAGTAACAGGATCGGTCCGAGTCAGCATGGATTTACGAAGTGGAAATCATGCTTGACTAATCTGGGATTTTTTGAGGATTTAACTATGAAAATGGACAAGGGAGAGCCAGTGGATGTAGTGTACCTGGACTTTCAGAAAGCCTTTGATGAAGTCCCACATAGGAGATTAGTGGGCAAAATTAGAGCACATGATATTGGAAGTAGGGTACTAACATGCATAGAAAATTGGTTGGCAGACAGGAAACGAAGAGTAGGGATTAACGGGTCCTTTTCAAAATGGCAGGCAGTGACCAGTGGGATACCGCAAGGCTCGGTGCTGGGGCCACAGCTATTTACAATATACATTAATGATTTAGATGAAGGAATTAAAAGTAACATTACCAAATTTGCAGATGACACAAAGCTGGGTGGCAGTGTGAGGAGGATGTTATGAGAATACACGTTGACTTGGATAGGTTGGGTAAGTGGGCAGATGCAGTTTAATGTGGTTATCCACATTGGTGGCAAGAACAGGAAGGCAGATTACTATCTGAATGATGTCAAGTTGGGAAAAGGTGAAGTACAACAAGATCTGGGTGTTCTTGTTCATCAGTTACTGTAAGTAAGCATGCAGGTACAGCAGGCAGTGAAGAAAGCTAATGGCCTGTTGGCCTTCATAACAAGGGGAATTGAGTATAGGAGCAAAGAGGTCCTTCTGCAGTTGTACAGGGTCCTGGTGAGACCACATCTGGAGTATTGCCTTCAGTTTTGGTCTCCAAATTTGAGGAAGGACATTCATGCTATCAAGGGAGTGCAGCGTAGGTTCACGAGGTTGATTCCCGGGATGGCGGGACTGTCATATGCTGAAAGATTGGAGCGACTGGGCTTGTATACACGAGAATTTAGAAGGATGAGAGGGGATCTGATTGAAACATTTAAGATTATTAAGGGATTGGATACGCTGGAGGCAGGAAACATATTTGCGATGTTGGGGGAGTCCAGAACCAGAGGCCACAGTTTAAGAATAAGGGGTAGGCCATTTAGAACCGAGTTGAGGAAAACTTTTTCACACAGAAAGTTGTGGATCTATGGAATGCTCTGCCTGAGAAGGCAGTGTAGACCAATTCTCTGGATGCTTTCAAGGAGTTAGATACAGCTCTTAAAGATAGCGGATTCAAGGGATATGGGGAGAAGGCAGGAACGGGGTATCATTGTGGATGATCAGCCATGATGACAGTGAATGGCTGTGCTTGCTCAAAGGGCCAAACGGCCTACTCCTGCACCTATTGTCTATTGGTTGCACCCAACAGTCTGAGGGATTCAGAGGAACAAATTTGTAGAGAGATTGCAGACTATGCCAAGAAACAAATGTTGATATAGTAAATGATTTTAACTTTCCAAATATTGACTGGGTCTCCCATACTGTAAAAGGACTAGCTGGTGTAGAGTTTCACAAATGTGTCCTTAATCAGCACGTAGAATTCCCGATGTAGAAGTGTGCAATAAGCTGTTAGGAAATGATCCAGGGTTAGTGACAGAAATTAGTGTATGGGAACACTTTGTAACTAGCGATCATAATGCCATGAGATTCCAAGTAAATATAGAAAAAGAGAAGTCTGGACCACGGGTTGAGATTTAAATTGGAGAAAGGTCAATTTTGATGGTATCAGAAAGGATCTGACAAGTGTGGTTTGCGACAGGCTGTTTTCTGGCCAAGGAGTACTTGGTAAGCGGGAGGCCTTCAGAAGTGAAATTTTGAGGGCGTTGAGTTTGTATATGCCTGTCAAAATAAAAGTTGAAAGGTAACTGGTGCAGGGAACCTTGGTTCTCAAGAGATATTGAGGCCCCGGATATTTTGTTCCTCTAAATACCTCAGACTGTTAGGTTCAATCAAGACTCATCAGTAACTACAAATCATAATTCAATGTCCTGAGCATATCTGATTTTTTTATTTAGTTGTCTTCTGTTGGTTTCTAAAAACTTTCCTGTAGTTTTTGTTCTATTATTTGCCCTCTCTTTGGCTTCTCATTCCAGCCATGGTTGTGTCCTCCTGCCTTTCCAGTGCTACGTTGGGATGTATCTACTATGCACCTCCCAAATTGCTCCCAGAATCTCCAGTCATTGCTGCTCCATCGTCATTCCTACCAGTTTCCCCTTCCAATGAAGTTTGGCCAGCTTCTCTGTCATAGGGATTTGATGAAGTTCCGTGAAACAGGTCATTCCGCCCATCTAGACTGCTGAAAATATTAAACTCTCTGATGCAACGATCTGCACTGGGATCATGGCCCTCCGTACCCCTACCATCCAGGTACCCATCCAAACTTCTCAAATGGTGAAAGTGATCTGGCATGAACCACTTTTGCTGGCATCCCATTCCACACTCTCACGACCATTTCAGTAAAGAGCCTTTTCGCATGTTCCCCTTGAATTTTCACATTCCCCTCTTACCCATGACCTCTGATTGTCATCCCACCCAACAGTGGAAAAAGCTGCTTGCATTTACCCCATCTATACTCTCATAATTGTGTATATTTGGAGCAAATTCTCAAAGCAATGTATAATTTCCTTGTTTATGTTTAGAGCTTTTTGAGGTGTATAAGATGATGAGGGTACTGATCGTGTGGATAGCCAGTGGTGTCTTTCCCAGGGTTGAAATGGCTAACACGAGGGTGCACAGTTTTAAGGTGCAATGGAAATGTGTACCAAGGGGATGTCAGGGGTAAATTTTTCACACCGAGAGCAGTGGATGCATGCAATGCGCTACCAGTGGCGGTGGTATAGACGGAATCAATAGGGTCTTTTAAGAGGCTCTTGCATAGGTACATGGAGCTCAGAAAAATAGAGGGCTGTGCGTTAGGGAAATTCTCGGCAGTTTCTAGAGTAGGTTACATGGTCAGCACAACTTTGTAGGCTGAAGGGCCTGGAATATGTTGTAGACTTCAATGTTCTATGTTAAGCAGCGAAACAACATTTGCTGTACTCCAATCCTCCGGTACCTCCCCCTGTCACTAATGATGATTTAGTTATCTCTGCTAGGGCCGAGACAATTTCTGCACTTGCTTCCCCTGGCGTCCGAGGGAGCACCTTATCATGCGCTGAAGATTTATCCACTCACACCTGCCTTGGGAGAGCAAACATCTCCTCTTCCTTAATCTGTGCAGGGTGCACGATGTTAATGCCACTTTTCTCACACTTTCATCAACTCTGTGTCCAACTCCTGAGTACATAGATATGGAAAAAGCATTTAGGATCTTCCCCATCTGTTTTGTTTCCCAGCCCGGTCTTCCAGAGGACCAACTTTGTGCCTTGCAATCCTTTTGCTGTTAATCTGTCTCTAGAATCCCTGAGGATCTTTTCTGCGAGGGCAACCTCATGCCTTCTTTTAGCCATCCTGATTTATTTCTTATGTGTTCTCTTGCATTTCTTATACTTCATAAGAACCTGCCTGCCTATCCCTGTTATGAAACTCCATTTTGTGCTTCACCAGGGTCTCAATATCTCTTGCAAACCAAGGATCCCTACAGTTTCTATCTTTGCCTTTTATTCTGACAAGCACATACCCTATTTGTACTTCCAGAATTTCGCTTTGAAGGCCTCCCACTCACCAAGCAAACCTTTGCCATAAAGCAGCCTGTCCCAGTCCACAGTTGCCAGATCCTAGTGTCATAATTCCAGGTGTTGATTGATGCCCTGAACACATCCGCCTTTCCTGTGATGCTCCTTGTATTGACATATACGGATGGGGCTCAGCATATTCACTGCACCATGCTCAACTTTTTAATTCCTGACTTTGTCTGAGAACAGAACAACATCTGTCTCTACAACCCCTCCACTATCTGTTCTGTCATTCTGTCCCATTCCCCCTGCAACTTTAGTTTAACCACCCTGACCCTCACCTCCCACGATGCAGCTCTATTATCCATTTGGCTTTCATCTCCCAGATCAATGAATAGAAGGTGCATACCAGGTACAGGCAGATAGGAACAAATGGGGTACTTGTGAGGTACAGGAAATTCAAGTGAACACTTATGAAAGAAATAAAAGAAGGCATGAGGTTGCCCCAGCAGAGAAGATGAAGGAGAATCCTCAGGGATTCTGCAGATACGTTAAAAGCAAAAAGATTGCAAGGAACAAAATTAATCCTCTGGAAGATCAGAATGGTAATCCATATGAGGTAACAAAACAGGTGTGGGAGGTTTTTTTTGCATCCGTATTTACACAGGAGATGGACACAGCATCTGTAGAAGTGAGGCAAAGCAACATCACCTTCATGGAACCTGTACAGATTACAGAGGTGGAGGTGTTTGCTGTCTTAAGGCAAATTGCCATTGATCAATCCCCAGGACCTGACAGGTTGTTCCCTGGGACCCTGTGGAAGACAAGTGCAGAAATTGTCGGGGTACAAGCACAGATATTTAAATCATCCCTAGTGACAGGTGAGGGACTGGAGGATTGGAGGACAGCCAATGTTGTTCCGCTGTTCAAGAAGGGCTCTAAAAGTAAACTAAGAAATTTTACGATATGTAAGTATTTGGATAGATGTGGACAGATTAAGGATAGGCAGCATGGCTTTGTGCATGGGAGGTCATATCTAACCAATCTTATAGAGTCTCTCGAGGAAGTTATCAGGAAAGTGGATGAAGGCAAGGCAGTGGATGTTGTCTACATGGACTTCAGCAAGGCACTTGACAATGTCTCATATGGGACGTTGGTCAAGAAGGTTCAGTCACTCAGCATTCAAGATGAGATAGTAAATTGGATGAGACACTGGCTTTGGGAGAAGCCAGTGTGTGGCAGCAGATGGTTGTCTCTCTGACTAGAAGACTGTGACTCGTCGTTGCCACAGGGTTCAGTGCTGGATCTGTTGTTGTTTGTCATCTATATCAGTAATCTGGATGATAGTGTGGTTAACTGGATCAGTAAATTTGTGGATGACACCAAGATTGGGGTGTAGTGACAGCGAGGAAGACTCATGGCTTGCAGTGCGATCTGGACCAGCTGGACAAATGGCTTGAGAAATGGAAAATGGAAGTTAATGCAGACAAGTGTGAGGTGTTACACTTTGGTAGAACCTACCAGGATGGGTCTTACACAGTGACTGGTCGGGCATGGAGGGTTGTTGTAGAAGAAAGGGATCTGGGAATACATGTCTGTATTTCACTGAAAGTGGTGTCACAGTTCGATAGGGACGGAATGAAAGATTTTGGCATATTGGCCTTCAGAAACCAAAGTATTGAGTACAGGTGATGGGTGTTATGTTGACGTTGTACAAAGCATTAGTGAGGCCTAATTTGGAGTATTGTGTGCAGTTTTGGTCACCAACCTACATGAACGTTGTAAAAGAGGTTGAAAGAGTTCAGAGGAAATTCACAAGGATGTTGTCAGGTGTGCAGGACTTGGGTTACAAGGAGAGACTGAACAGGTCTGGGCTTTATTCCTCCCAATATAGAAGATTGAGGGGAGATTTGATGGAGGTGTTCCAAAATTATGAGGGTGAGAGATGGGGTAAATGCAAGCTGGCTTTTACCACTGAGATGGGGTGGGTCTACAACCAGAGGCCATGGGTTAAGGGTGAAAGGTGAAACGCTAAGGGGAACATGAGGGGAAACTGTGTGCTGGGGCAGCAGGCTGAGGGTAGCAGACACCAACAGATTCAACAAACTCATTCGTAAGGCCAGTGATGTTGTGGGGGTGGAACTGGACTCTCTGACGGTGGTGTCTGAAAAGAGGATGCTGGCCAAGTTACATGCCATCTTGGACAATGTCTCCCATCCACTCCATAATGTACTGGTTAGGCACAGGAGTACATTCAGCCAGAGACTCATTCCACCGAGATGCAACACTGAGCGTCATTGGAAGTCATTCCTGCCTGTGGCCATCAAATTTTACAACTCCTCCCTCGGAGTGTCAGAAACACTGAGCCAATAGGCTAGTCCTGGACTAATTTCCACTTGGCAGAATTTACTTATTATTTAATTATTTATGCAAAATATACATTTTTATATGCTATATTTCTACCTATTCTTGGTTGGTGCGACTGTAATGAAACCCAATTTCCCTCGGGATCAATAAAGTATGTCTGTCTGTTCACACAGACGGTCATCCGGGTTTGGAATGAGCAGACAGCCCAAGTGGTGCACGCGAGCTCAATTTCAACATGTAAGAGGTTTGTATAGGTACCTGGGTGGTAGGTGTACGGGAGTGGACAGTTTAAATAGTTCAACACAAACTAGATGGTCCAAAGGGCCTGTTTCAGTGTTGTACTTTTCCATGACTGTGACAGGAATAATACTAACATTCACTCGAATTCCGTTTAACAGCTGTGCAGACCAACCATACATCTGAGTAGGAGACATTTAAGGAAAGTTTCTCTGGTTATACGATTTCCACGCCTCTCTCGTCGTGGGGAACTGCGTACGAGGCATTGCCTTCTGCCGGGTGAGTTTCCAAAGAGATCACCAGCTCGTAACCCAGCACGGATGGAAAGCGTGCAGGAGAGCCGGCTGGGTTCGAACTCAGGACCTTTCGTCCCGAAGTCAGGCACTGACGCCACTATGCCACCATCCATGTCAGGAGATATTTACATTGCATTGAAACTGTGGCGCTTTAAATTAACAGTACATAAAAGAAAATCCCCAGCTGCATGTCAACAAAGGGTATTTGCATGAGAGTGTTTCAGTTACTGTGGGGCCAGGCACCCATGCAGCTTAGCTGGAGCAGGGAATAATAGCAATGGGGAGAGTCAGACTGAGCCAAGTCACGGATGGGAGACGGCAGAAATGCCCCATTCTCATAGAGACAGGAAGAGCATCAGAGAATTTGATGGTCAATCCAGATACCAGCACAGTGCCCAGTTAGAAGATGATTTTTCTCTCCAACTTGGGTTGAACTTCACTGTAACTGTGTGATGCCAGATCACACCTTGGCAACTAAAGTGATCTCATCTGACATGCTGTCTTTCACCCATTGATGGATTTTGTAAATCTTTTTACAGGTTAAAAATGACAAGGAATTTGACTACGTGAATCTCAACCACAACACACCAGTTTTGCTGTCTCTGTCCAGATATTTAAGAATTGGAGCAAGGGATTCAATCAATCATCCTTCCTGCTCAGACTGTGGGGAGGTATTCACTCTGTCATCTGACCGACTAGCACGCCCGTAATTTTACACAGGGAAAGGCCGTTCACCTGCTCAGACAATGGGAATGGATTCAGTTGGTCATCTCAACTGAAGATACATCAGCAAGTTCATACTGGACAAGGCCATTCACCTGTTCTGTGTGAGAGAAGGGATTGAGTCGATCTTCCCACCTGTGGAACACCAGTCAGTTCACATTGGGCAGAGGCTGGTCATCTGCTGAATTTGTGGGGAAGGATTCACTCTGTCAGCTGACCTAATGGCTCACCAGCGAGTTCACACTGGGGAGAGGCCATTCACCTGCTCGGACTGTGGGAAGGGATTCACTTGCTCATCTCAACTGAAGGTACATCAGCGAGTTCACACTGGAGAGAGGCCATTCACCTGCTCGGACTGTGGGAAGGGATTCACTCAATCATCCAATCTACAGATTCACCAGCGAGTTCACACTGGGGAGAAGCCGTTCAACTGCCTAGACTGTGGGAAGGGATTCATTCAGGCAGCCAGCCTACTGAAACACCAGCGAGTTCACACTGGGGAGAGGCCGTTCACCTGCTCAGACTGTGGGAAGGGATTCACTCAGTCATCCCACCTACAGAGTCACCAACGTGTTCACACAGGGGAGAAGCCATTCACCTGTTCAGACTGTGGAAAGGGATTCTCTCAGTTATCCAATCTACAGAGTCACCAACAAGTTCACACTGGGGAGAAGCCATTCACCTGCTCAAAATGTGGGAAAGAATTCACTCAGTCATCTGATCTGCTGGCTCACCAGCGAGTTCACACTGGGGAGAGGCCGTTCACCTGCTCAGACTGTGGGAAGGGATTCACTTGCTCATCTCAACTGAAGGTACATCAGCGAGTTCACACTGGGGAGAGGCCATTCACCTGCCCAGAATGTGGGAAGGGATTCACTCAATCATCCAACCTACAGATTCACCAGCGACTTCACACTGGGGAGAAGCCTTTCACCTGCCCAGACTGTGGGAAGGGATTCATTCAGGCAGCTAGCCTACTGAAACATCAGCGAGTTCACACTGGGGAGAAGCCGTTCACCTGCTCAGACTGTGGGAAGGGATTCACTCAGTCATCCCACCTACATAGTCACCAACGAGTTCACACTGGGTAGATGCCGTTCACCTGCTCAGACATTGGGAAGAGATTCACTCAGTTATCCAATCTACAGAGTCACCAACAAGTTCACACTGGGGAGAAGCCATTCACCTGCTCAAAATGTGGGAAAGAATTCACTCAGTCATCTGATCTGCTGGCTCACCAGCGAGTTCACACTGGGGAGAGGCCGTTCACCTGCTCAGACTGTGGGAAGGGATTCACTTGCTCATCTCAACTGAAGGTACATCAGCGAGTTCACACTGGGGAGAGGCCATTCACCTGCCCAGAATGTGGGAAGGGATTCACTCAATCATCCAACCTACAGATTCATCAGCGACTTCACACTGGGGAGAAGCCTTTCACCTGCCCAGACTGTGGGAAGGGATTCATTCAGGCAGCTAGCCTACTGAAACATCAGCGAGTTCACACTGGGGAGAAGCCGTTCACCTGCTCAGACTGTGGGAAGGGATTCACTCAGTCATCCCACCTACATAGTCACCAACGAGTTCACACTGGGTAGATGCCGTTCACCTGCTCAGACATTGGGAAGAGATTCACTCAGTTATCCAATCTACAGAGTCACCAACAAGTTCACACTGGGGAGAAGCCATTCACCTGCTCAAAATGTGGGAAAGAATTCACTCAGTCATCTGATCTGCTGGCTCACCAGCGAGTTCACACTGGGGAGAGGCCGTTCACCTGCTCAGACTGTGGGAAGGGATTCACTTGCTCATCTCAACTGAAGGTACATCAGCGAGTTCACACTGGGGAGAGGCCATTCACCTGCCCAGAATGTGGGAAGGGATTCACTCAATCATCCAACCTACAGATTCACCAGCGACTTCACACTGGGGAGAAGCCTTTCACCTGCCCAGACTGTGGGAAGGGATTCATTCAGGCAGCTAGCCTACTGAAACATCAGCGAGTTCACACTGGGGAGAAGCCGTTCACCTGCTCAGACTGTGGGAAGGGATTCACTCAGTCATCCCACCTACATAGTCACCAACGAGTTCACACTGGGTAGATGCCGTTCACCTGCTCAGACATTGGGAAGAGATTCACTCAGCCATCTCCATCAAATGTGCATCATTGAGTTCACACTGGGGAGAGGCTGTTCACCTGCTGTGAATGTGGGAATGGATTCACTCAGTAATCTAAACTTGTGACACACTACCGGGTTCACACTGGGCAGAAAGCTTCAATAAGCTTCATGCTGGATATTTGTCCATCACCGTTGCTGAATGAGATTTTTAGAGTGACTGTCGGTGCTGAACTCTGCAATTATTGCTGCTGCTCACCACACCCAGTTCTGCACCCTGGTCACTGGGCACGGGAGGAGTTTCTTCTGCTGCACATTCACCTTTAATGGGACTGGAGTTTAATATTCTGGATCTCTAGACAAATAAATCAGTTCTGTTTTGAACTCCGTCTCTGGTACTTAAGTGAATTTCTAACACAGCTAGTGTACAGTAGAGAGTCAACTCAGGCCAGCTGTATCCTGCCAGTGATTCTTTTCCATGACAGTCCTTTTAAATCCTCTCTCATGTCTCCCTCTCCCTGTGGTGATGGGTTCCAAACAGTCACCACTCTGTGGGTGAAGAATATTTTGCAGACTAAAGAAGTCGAGCTGACTGCAGTTCTGTCTGAGATGTTCTTTGCCCCTCAAATCTCTGGGCTGAGGAAGAATGACAATGGGAGTTAACCTAAAAAAACAAACACGGGGAAATCTGCAGATGCTGGTAATTCAATAAACACACACAAAATACTCGTGGAATGCAGCAGGCTAGGCAGCATCTATCAGAAAAAGTACTGTCGACGTTTCGGGCTGAAACCCTCTGGCGGGACTAACTGAAAGGAAAGATAGTAAGAGATTTGAAAGCATGAGGGGGAGGGGAAAATGTGAAATGATAGGAGAAGACTGGAGGGGGTGGGATGAAGCTAAGAGCTGGAAGTGTGATTGGCAAAAGGGATACAGAGCTGGAAAAGGAAAAGGATCATGGGACGGGAGGCCTAGGGAGAAAGAAAGGGGGAGGGGAGCACCAGAGGGAGATGGAGAACAGGCAGAGTGATGGGCAGACAGAGACAAAAAAAGGGGGAGGGGGAGAAAACTAAATATATCAGGGATGGGGTAAGAAAGGGAATTAACGGAAATTAGAGAAGTCCTTCCAGGTAAGGCGACACTTCACCTGTGAGTCAGCTGGTGTGGTATACTGCGTCCGGTGCTCCCAGTTAAGACCTTTATATATTGGTGAGACCCAACGCAGACTGCGATACCGTTTCGCTGAACACCTACGCTCTGTCCGCCAGAGAAAGAAGGATTTCCCAGTGGCCACACATTTTAATTCCACGTCCCATTCCCATTTTGATATGTCTGTCCATGGCCTCCTCTACTGTCTAGATGAAGCCACACTCAGGTTGGAGGAACAACACCTTATATACCGTCTGGGTAGTCTCCAACCTGATGGCATGAACATTGACTTCCATAGAAGAAAAAGTGAATTACAGAGAGAAGGGTTGTCCAAAATTGTTTAGAAAAGAACAATGGCAGGGATGACGACAGAATGGCTGAAATTTCTGGAAGCAATTCGGAAAGCACAGGATAAGCCATATGTACCAAAGAGGAAGAAGTATTCCAAAAACAAGATGATACAAGTGTAGCTAATGAGAAGGCAAAGCCAACATAAAAGACAAAGAGAGGGCATATAACAGATCAAACAATGGTGGGAAGTTAGGGGATTAGGAAGCTTTTAGAAAGCAACAAAAGGGTACTAAGAAAGTAATTGAGAAGGGAAATATGGAATGTGAAGTTAAGCGAGCCAGTAATAAAGAGGATACCAAATGTTTCTTCTGATACATAAAGTGTGAAGGAGAAGTGAGAGTGGATATCGGACCACTGGAAAATGAGGCTGGAGGGGTAGTAATAGGGGACAAGGAGCTCGCGGATGAACTGAATAAGTATTCTGCATCAGACTTCACTGTAGAAGACATTAGCAGCGGAAGTCCAGATGTCAGTGGTCAGAAGTGTGTAAAGGTATATTACTCGGGGAAGGTTCCTGTGAAACAGAAAGGTCTGAAGGTAAATACGGCACCTGGACCAGATGGTGTACACCCTAGAGTTCTGAAAGGATGGCTGAAGAGATTGTGGAGGGGGTCAGTAATGATGTTTGAAGAATCAATGGATTCTGTTGTGGTTCTGGAAGTCTGGAAATTTGGAAATATCACTCCACTCTTCAAGAAGGGCAAGAGGTGGAAGAACAGAAATTTTAGGCCAGTTTGTCTGACCACACTAATTGGGAAGATATTGTAGTTGGTTGTTGATGATCTGTTTTCAGGGTATTTCGAGGCACGTGATAAAATCGGCAACTCTCAGAATGTTGTCTTCGAGGGAAAATCTTGTCTGACAAGTATGTTGAAATTCTTTCAATTCATTGAAGTAACAAGTAAGATAGACAAAGGAGAATGGGTTGATGATGTGCTTTCAGAGGTGGATTTTCAGAAGGTCCTTGACAAGGTGCCTCCCATGGGTCTGCTTAACAGGCTATGGCGTGATATTACAGGAACGATTCTTGTGTGGATCATGCAGTGGCTGATTGGCACGAGGCAAAGAATAGTAACAAGGGGAACCTTTTCTGGTTGGCTGCCAGTGACTTGTGGTGTTCCACAGGGATCTGTGTTAGGACCGATTCCTTTTGTGTTTTATGGTAATGAGTTAGATGGCAGAATCGATAGCACTTTTGCAACGTTTGCTGAAGATACCGAGATAGGTCGAGGGACAGGTACTTTTGTGGAAGTAGAGAGCCTAAAAAAGGACTTTGACAGATTAGAGGAATGGGCAAAGAATTATTAGATGGAACACAGTGTAGAGAACTGCATAGTCATGCACTTTGGGAAAAGAAATAAAAGTGGCAGCTGAAATGCAGTGTAGGGACTGCGGGTCTGCAGTCAGGTTCTCCGGTTACCTCAGCATAATGTTGCACGAACATTATTAGCAAAATACTCCGATACAATATGGGTTTCAATTTGATACAGACAAAAGTGCCATTTTGGAACTACAAGTAAAGTACATTTTCACGGTGGTAGAGAAACACTCAAACACCCCACACCATCTCTGAAAACTTTTCCGAGCCCTATAGCACTCCTAATTTCTGTAAACCCCGCTGACCCCGACAGCACTCGCCATCTCTGCAAAACCCATCACCAACCACACTGGTATATTCAGCTGACCCGAGAAAGACACTGGCCATGGCAGATGGCAGGGTTTATAAAACACCCTCATGCTTTTTGTTTATAAACCTACCAATCTGTATGGTTATTGTGACTAACCCTCTTCCAACCTTGCCTCCTGTAGAAAAGCTATTTCTTTTTTATAGTTCCTTCATCCCCGCTACATTTTTTGACAGAATGAGGTTTTCCTTTCCAGGTCGTCAGAAATGTCCTCCTGCTTCAAAGATCGCAGTTTCCCTTCCACCACCATTGATGCCGATCTCACACCTGAGACTGACAGATACAAAATGAAACCCACACTCTCACACTGTAGCAGAGACTGACAGATACAAAATGAAACCCACACTCTCACACTGTAACAGAGACTGACAGATACAGAATGAAACCAACACTCTCACACTGTAACAGAGACTCACAGATACAGAATGAAACCCACACTCTCACACTGTAGCAGAGACTGACAGATACAGAATGAAACCCACACTCTCACACTGTAGCAGAGACTGACAGATACAAAATGAAACCCACTCTCTCACACTGTAACAGAGACTGACAGATACAGAATGAAACCCACACTCTCACACTGTAACAGAGACTGACAGATACAGAATGAAACCCACACTCTCACACTGTAGCAGAGACTGACAGATACAGAACGAAACCCACACTCTCACACTGTAACAGAGACTGACAGATACAGAACGAAACCCACACTCTCACACTGTAGCAGAGACTGACAGATACAGAATGAAACCCACACTCTCACACTGTAGCAGAGACTGACAGATACAGAATGAAACCCACACTCTCACACTGTAGCAGAGACTGACAGATACAGTATGAAACCCACACTCTCACACTGTAACAGAGACTGACAGATACAGAATGAAACCCACACTCTCACACTGTAGCAGAGACTGACAGATACAGAATGAAACCCACACTCTCACACTGTAACAGAGACTGACAGATACAGAACGAAACCCACACTCTCACACTGTAGCAGAGACTCACAGATACAGAAAGAAACCCACACTCTCACACTGTAGCTGAGACTGACAGATACAGAATGAAACCCACACTCTCACACTGTAACAGAGACTGACAGATACAGAACGAAACCCACACTCTCACACTGTAGCAGAGACTGACAGATACAGAATGAAACCCACACTCTCACACTGTAGCAGAGACTGACAGATACAGAATGAAACCCACACTCTCACACTGTAGCAGAGACTGACAGATACAGTATGAAACCCACACTCTCACACTGTAACAGAGACTGACAGATACAGAATGAAACCCACACTCTCACACTGTAGCAGAGACTGACAGATACAGAATGAAACCCACACTCTCACACTGTAACAGAGACTGACAGATACAGAACGAAACCCACACTCTCACACTGTAGCAGAGACTCACAGATACAGAAAGAAACCCACACTCTCACACTGTAGCTGAGACTGACAGATACAGAATGAAACCCACTCTCTCACACTGTAACAGAGACTGACAGATACAGAACGAAACCCACACTCTCACACTGTAGCAGAGACTCACAGATACAGAACGAAACCCACACTCTCACACTGTAGCTGAGACTGACAGATACAGAATGAAACCCACACTCTCACACTGTAGCTGAGACTGACAGATACAGAATGAAACCCACACTCTCACACTGTAGCTGAGACTGACAAATACAGAATGAAGCCCACACTCTCCACTGTAACAGACTGACAGATACAGAATGAAACCCACACTCACACACTGTAACAGAGACTGACAGATACAGAATGAAACCCACACTCTCCACTGTAACAGAGACGGACTGATACAGAATGAAACCCACACTCTCACATTGAGGGAGAAACTGATAAGTCAGTAATGAAATGCATAGACTCACTGTGGAGTTAGAGAGTGTGTGTATGTGTGTGTGAGAGAGTGAGTGTGTCTGTGCATGTGTGTGTTTGTGCGTGAGAGAGTGCATCTGTGTGTGTATGTGTTTGTGGGTGTGTGAGAGAGTGTATATGTATGCGTGTGTCATGGTCCGGTCTGTGAAATCCACATTCTGGTTCACGATCTGGTCAAGTTCCTTATTTCAGGCTTTCAGATTTTCTCCAGTTTCTGTTGAGGCAGCTGATTCTCGTTTGGGCTGGCTTCATAAATAGATACAGGATTCCTCTGTCTGTAGCCCTTCCCTTCACCTTCTGCCTGGAGCCTTGCCTCGCCTGGAAACTCGCCTTGCCTCGCCTGGAGCCTTGCCTTTCCTCACCTAGCCTCACTTGGAGCCTTGCCTCGCCTGTAACTCTTGCCTTCACTGCTGTCAAGTTCAACCACCGGAGCAAGATAGGGAACAGTCTTTCGTTGTTTTCAACAGTCTCTGTGTCCTCGCCTTCGCTAGGTAGGTCCGGCCATCCGCCGCTACCTTGTGTTAGAATCCGTCTCATCATAGTCTGCATGCTGTGTAATGAGTCCTGGCCCCATGTCCTGTACCCAAGTAGGGGTCTCATCTCCGGTGCTGTGTAATGAGTCCTGGCCCCATGTCCTGTACCCAAGTAGGGGTCTCAGCTCCGGTGCTGTGTAATGAGTCCTGGCCCATGTCCTGTACCCAAGTAGGGGTCTCAGCTCCGGTTCTGTGTAATGAGTCCTGGCCCCATGTCCTGTACCCAAGTAGGGGTCTCAGCTCCGGTTCTGTGTAATGAGTCCCGGCCCCATGTCCTGTACCCAAGTAGGGGTCTCAGCTCCGGTTCTGTGTAATGAGTCCCGGCCCCATGTCCTGTACCCAAGTAGGGGTCTCAGCTCCGGTTCTGTGTAATGAGTCCCGGCCCCATGTCCTGTACCCAAGTAGGGGTCTCAGCTCCGGTTCTGTGTAATGAGTCCCGGCCCTACGTCCTGTTTCCAAGGAAGGGTCCGGGCTCTGTGTTCCATGTTCCTGTCTTGCCCTCAACCAAGGCTCTGCATTCCTGTGTCTTCGTCGATCAAGTCAAGGCTTCGGGATCTCGTCCAGTCCTAGCCACGTCCAAGAACCTTGTCCTGTCCAAGCCACGGCTTTCTGTTGTCATCTTGTCCATGTGCCTCACCCGGCACAGGAATACCTTGCCCAGCCCGATGCTCGGGTTCCCTCGTCCTGTGGTGGACTTCCCTTGTCCTGTCCAGGAGTCTCACGTCCAGTCTTGTTGCCTCTCCTCGGCGTGTAGCCACATGTTGTCCTCGCCTGGTTCTGGGTCCTCGCCCGGTCTCTGGCTCGGAGCCCAGACCCAAGCATCGAAGATCCCAAGCCTCGCCATGTTGTCGCCTAGTTCCGGGGTCCGAGCCCGAGTCAAGACCCAGGCTTTGGGTCCCTGTCCAGTATCTGGCTCGGAGTCCTTGTCCGGGTTCCTAGTTCCCAGTTCCTTGTTCCTCGTCCAGGTCCCACTTTCCTACTCTCGTCCTAGCCCAGGCTCGGAATCCTTGTCTTGTCCAGGGCTTGTGTCTAATATAGCTTTATTTGATGGCGTGGCCTGATGTTACAGTTCTGCGAAGGGCACTCCAAAGAATATGCCAACGACACGGGCATTTTATGTTAAACAATGAGATCAAATCGGAATAGAATCTATACACGGCCGAAAGTATTTTGTTAAATCATGCTGTATTTACACCATGGAGAAACCTGTTGATGGCTGTGCTAGTAACCCACAGGAGAGCGAGTGACAGCCTTATCAGCCCATTAGATTCCTATAGCTAATTGAACACCACAGTATTTCAGTATCTAACTGGTCGTCAGGCGGATTCAAGAGCAGCTTTGTCTGTCACTTTACCGTTTCTAAGTCCACAGCACGACTAAGAAATTTTATCCATATAAATTTTAAGATACATTGGAGTTACACACGAACACACGTACACATGCGCACACACGCAGCCACACCTATACACACATCCACATGCAAATAAACACACACATTCACACATGAACACACACACAAACACACACGCACAAATACACATAGACACATATGCACATAAATATACATACACACAGATAATACAGATGGGGAGAAGATAGTTCAAGAGATGGAGGGGACCATGGTCAGTTCTGGACTTAGCGAAGATATCGAAAATGAACATTATACTGGGGAGGCTAATCAGAATGACCTAAATACCGATGTCGTCCAGGGCTGATGGAGAACTGGACAGAGTGTCTGTATACACAGCGGGTATGTTTTATATCTGGTGGCACATAGTGGGACGGGGTGGGGTGGGTTTGGTGCCTGATGGGGAACTAGACAGAGTGTCTGTGTACACAGCGGGTATGTTTTATATCTGGTGGCACATAGTGGGACGGGTTGGGGTGGGTTTGGTGCCTGATGGGGAACTGGACAGAGTGTCTGTGTACACAGCGGGTATGTTTTATATCTGGTGGCACATAGTGGGACGGGGTGGGGTGGGTTTGGTGAAAGTGGAGCTGCTGAATTACGAAAAGCTGAACGATATTAACTGAAAGTTGCAGGTGGAGACAGAGAGAGGTTTCATGTACCCCTGGATCCAGAGCACATTGAGGAGAAACGGATGTCTTTGTAGATGAAACAGCAGGTGTGCCAAAGTTGCTGAAAATGCTGGAAACATCGATTCCGGATTGCTTGTGGAAAGAGAACCACAGTGAAAGTATCAGGTTGGAAAACGGAAACAGTCATGACTGTTGCCAATGCAACTGTGGAAAATGAACCCGCTCATTGTTCACTTACTGGTCACATTGCACATTTTGGTCAACTAACACATAGGAATCTGTATGAGGTAATGTCAATAATATTGACGTGTTCGTGTTACATCCCCACTGAATTTACACCTGAGACACTTCCGGTGATGTAATACGTTTGTTCGGTAACAATGGTCGGAGTTGGGACCTTGTCACTGGAGATTGATCCCCTGTATAAAGCATAGCCTGTTGCAGCCCAGAATGTCTTCCCATGCTGTGGAATTCAGAGCAACAGCGTTCACTGCGTCACTCAAATGGGATATCCAGTAATCTGGCGGATTGAAGAAATTTACTACCCTGTTATTTCAGCCGTTGGAATTCCCGGGAAGCCGTTGTCACACCTGCAAACGGCAGAAACTGAGAGTTAATTCCGATGTTCTGAAGTGTTTCTCTCGCTACTTGTTTCCACAGCCACCTGCCTATTTCCGTGACTAGTCAATAATTTCTCTGTTTCCCTCCTTTTCTCTTGCAGTTTACTTGGTTGTGATTGTTATCCTGTTCCGAGGAAAGTGCGGTCTCTCCACTTGCTACCTGCTGGGAATGGCAGTGGCCGATTATCTCTGATTTATGATTTAATCGTTATCTCTGACCCTCTGCTGAAGTGGACTGTTTACATATACTTTAAGTCTTCCTTCCTCTATAGGACTCCCGTTTGCAGGGTCATTTATTGCCTGCTTTTAGCAAGCACCGGGGTCTCTGTCTTGCTGACAGTCGTGTTCACCTGTGACAGATTTGTGGCCATTTGTTGTGACAAGCTGAAAAACAAAACATTGCATCGAAAGAACGGCGGCTGTGGTTATCGGGGCAGTGAGTGTTCTGTGCTGTTCACAAAGTTTCCCTTTTTACTTTACATTTGAGCTTTTGATGATAATTAGTGGAGTTTTCTATGGCTGTGCGAGCAAAGCGAGCTTCCATACGTCGCCTTCGTGGATCGCATTTCACATGTTTCTTCGCATTTTTATACCTTGTCTCCCGTTTGTTCTGATTTTATTGGTCAATGCTCGGACAGGTAGATGGAGTTTTTCCGCCAATGAAGTCCGGATGGGGCTCCGGGGCCGCAGCAACGGAAAGAATGACAAGGACCCGGAGATGGAGAACCGAAGGAAATCGGTCGTTTTACTATTGAGTATAACTTGTAGTTTGTTTTGTATTTCTGTGGTTAACACGGCAGGTGTTTGATATCTACCGACGGGTTGCAAACATCACCCTTTATTTGGGCATGGATCCGATTAATATCGTGGGCTCCACGGCGATGATGCTGTAGATCCTCAGCTCCTGCACCAACACATATATTTACGCCGTGACTCAGAGCAAGTTCAGAGAACAGCTGAAGAACGCGGTGAAATACCCCCTGAAACTATTAACTAATTTCATTAGAACGACCGTTGGTCTCTACAGTGGAATGACATCAGTCGCCATTTTCCTACATAAGGTATCCGCTTGCCGATATGTAGAACCACGGTTAACAATTGAGCGCTCTGAAATACGCATGCATTTCCTGGTGATATATTTCACTCGCCGACTACCCTGTACAGGTGAAATTCGTCCTTCATCAGATATGCAATATGTAAGCATCAGCTAAGCTGTAATTCACCCCGTTGAACGCTCTGTAGAAGACGGGAACTGACGGGGACGGTTCACTCATGCCCCGCCCGTTTTATTTTCCTTCTCTTTGTTCGGTCTCATCCTTCGTCCTGGTGATGCTCACGGTGTTTTACTCCGGGCTGGTCCAGTCAGAGTGGATCATCTTCCTTTTCAATATCCTCCCCACTGTTTCTCATTTTCCTGTTCAGTGATGCTCTCGATGTTTTGCTCCCAATCTCTCAGTCGATCCCCTCGATTCCAGCGTAAACTCCACATCGCCTGTATACAAATTTTGAATGATGAGTTGCAGCATGAGGAATCAACACAGATGCCTTGTGCAGGAAGGCACAGAGTCGACTGTACTTCCTAAGAAGGTTGGCGTCATTCAATGTCTGTAGTGAGATGCTGAAGATGTTCTATAGGTCAGTTGTGGAGAGCGCCCTCTTCTTTGTGGTGGCGTGTTGGGGAGGAAGCATTAAGAAGAGGGACGCCTCACGTCTTAATAAGCTGGTAAGGAAGGCGGGCTCTGTCGTGGGCAAAGTACTGGAGAGTTTAACATCGGTAGCTGAGCGAAGGGCGCTGAGTAGGCTACGGTCAATTATGGATAACTCTGAACATCCTCTACATAGCACCATCCAGAGACAGAGAAGCAGTTTCAGCGACAGGTTACTATCGATGCAATGCTCCTCAGACAGGATGAAGAGGTCAATACTCCCCAATGCCATTAGGCTTTACAATTCTACCGCCAGGACTTAAGAACTTTTTAAAAGCTATTATTAATGCTTTTTGAGATAGTGATTTAGATGCATATCATATTTTTTACTGAGTTAAGTATTGTATGTAATTAGTTTTGCTACAACAAGTGTATGGGACATTGGAAAAAAGTTGAATTTCCCCATGGGGATAAATAAAGTATCTATCTATCTATCTATTATCGGACCTTCAAACAACGGATTCATATGTGCTTTGTTTTCTTTTTCAACATTCTCTCCATCTCCAGACTGCTCTCTCTTTGTCCTTTCATATCTCCGTCTTTTCTATGTTCACCTCCCAAGGCCCCGTGACAATCTGCTTCCTTACTTCTCCCTCTGTTGTCTGTTTCTCTCTGTCCACACGCCTGGTCCCCTGCTGAATAGCTCATTGCAGTATGTAGGAATATATAATTACACTGATAATAAATGTGCGTTGAACGTTAAAGAACCAAAGCAACAGGAAAATATATTTGATTTTTTTCTCTCTCTCTGTGGAACTAACTGGATTTTATCTGGGTATGTAATTGATTTTTGGGGAAAAAAAAGATACCGGAAATCCTAATAAAACGAGTCAGCTGTAATTACCTTTCATCATGAGGGGGAAAAAACACAATACCTCTTGTCTGCTGATTGGAGGAGTCTATCTTTTGCATTGATCATTTGATGAGGCAAGCCACACGTAGAAATATCGCAGAATTGCTTTAAATATTGCTCTACTACTCTCTGCGGAACATTACTCAGTTTGTAGAATTTCCTGTTCCGTCCAACTGAGGACCCGTCTTCCACCCAAACGGAGTCTTACAACATCACTGAAGTAAGAGTTGAGACGACGGATAACTTTTCGAGCACTTGCTGATCCTCCACCTGTCTACGTATAGTCCGCAGTCTTGGATGCAGATCCATCAATTTCATCATGGTAAAATGAAGCTGTCCCAACACATCCCTGTGGAAAACTACTAGTCACCGGTAGACAGTCAGAAATTCATCCCTTTGGTCCCACACTTTCCCTACTATCAATCAGCCAATACTCTATGTATACTGCGCGGATTCATGTGAGGAATCTTTTCAAATTTCTTCTGAAAATTGAAGTGTACAACATCCACTGATTTTAATTTGTTCATCCTGCTTGTTATTTCCTCAAAGAATTCCAATGGGTTTCCCTTTCCCTTAATCCTCTGCATGTCTGCCCCCGCTCCCTGTATATCTGGAATGTGGATCTGAGCAAGTGGACATGTAAGGACAATATAAAGGGCTGGGGAATATTTAGTTCTAAATGGTCTTGGAGTTAATTGGTTGAAGGGTCTATTTCTATGATGAGTCTCCCTCTGCCTCCCTTGCAAAATCTACCCTGCTGTGTCCTCTGGTGTTCTGTCTGGTTCAACTAGATGACCTCTGATTCTATAATCTTTAACCATTTGTGATAGGACAACACCTTTGATCCAGGAATTCGCTAAGGTAATATCTTCTGGAATGTCAACGTGAACGTTTTCTCTCTGAAGTAAGGGATTCAGAGCCGTACATAATTCTCGAGGTGTGGCTGTCCTAATACTCTGCACAACTTTATTTCCAAACTCCAGCCCTGTTGTAATAAATACAATTGTACCATTTGCTGCCTTCTCTGCTGGATGCACCATCAAACAATTCTATATCTCATACGCAAGAACATCTCAATCCCTTTGAATTTCACCCGAGTAACCTTCTCTACTTGATTCCTCTTCCCTCACATTTTCCATCACTAACATCCATGTACAGACTTTTCCTTTGCTCTTTCCATCTATCAGTAAGCAAGTCCAAATTTGTGCGTTTTATCCGGCCCTCTCACCTCCTTGAGTTGTCAGAAAACTTGGAAACACCCTCTAAGTCATGCTTGCAGGTGGAAATACAGACGATGTCGTGTCGGTACTGGCCGAATCGAAGCGACGAAACCCGAGTCCGAGGCTGTATGGAAGAACAGAGAGCGAGGAATGTCACAAGGTTTTGACGATTTAAGGAACCGGACGGATGGAAATGGCCCGTTGTCGGAGTCGCAGGCGAGGGATTGTCCGGCACTGCTCGCTTCTCCGCGGGCTGAGCTCGTCTCTGTGCTGGCCTGAGACTGTGACCTGCAATTGGTGGATTCTCGCCCGGCTGCAGTGATGCCTGACTCTGTGACCTTCAGTTGTGAATACTGTTTCCGTGCTTTTATTTTGTACGATATATTTCTCTCTCTCTGCACACTGGGTGCTCGTCAGTCCTCTTTTGTTTTAATGAGTTTTATTGGGTTTCTTTGCTTCGTGGCTGCCTGTACGGAGACGAGCCCAAGGTTGTATAAAGTCTGCACACTTTGATAATAAATGAAGGGACCGACGCAGAGAGAGTGAAAAAGCGAAACGAATCGCTATCGTATGTTTTGCCGACATTCACGCCAATCGTTCAGTCCCAAGATATTGTGGTGGCATTAGCAGTGATCGTTAGAGAAACACAATATTTCCAACAGTTTGGATAAATGGAAACGTGTTTCACTCTTTAAGAAGGGGAGGGAGAAGCCAAAGAAAGAACGTTAGCTGGACGTCAGTGTTTCAGGTGATGTTACAGTCCATTATTATGGATGGAGTGTCGCGGTACTTGGAGGCACATAATAAAACAGACCAAAGCCAGCATGGTTTCCACGAGGGGTAATCTAACCGGATAAATTGTTTAGAATTCACTGAGCAAATAACAGGCAGAATAAACAAAAGAGAGTCACTGAATGTCGCTTACTTGCAGAACTCGTTGACAAAGCGCCTGGCTTGAGTCTGCTAAAAAAATATATAAGCCCCTCATAATACAGAAGAGATGCCGCCATATCTAGACGAATAGCTGACTGGGTGGAGACAAACTGTGAGAAAAAAGGGGGACTTTTTTTCTGGTCGACTGCTGGTGACTGGTCGGAGTTAGGGCCGCATCCATGCACATTATACGACAGTGAATCAGGATAATGAAACTGGGGGCTTTGTGGCCATATTTGCGGACTATCCAAATATTGGTTGAATGGTAGGTAGTCTTGAGGAAACAGAAAGTTTGCAGAAGATCTTGGACAGATCAAGGAAATGGACAATCGAGCGGCAGAAGGACTATTGTCATCGTCGTTGGTCGCATCTGGAATTTATATCTGGCGGACGATGACCCTCCACGCCGCACTGACACACTGGGAAATCATGTACATGGCAGGATACAGCAGTGGTTTGCCTTTGCATTCTGCCGCGTGAGTTTAAAGAGATCACCACCTCTTGCAGTGGATGACCAGGACATCTAAATGTCTTGCCGTGCTCTTAGCGCTCCACCAACGCCTGCTGGCCTGCCTTCTTGACCATTGGATCATTAATTGTTCTCTTCCACACTATCTGCCACGGTCAGACTTCACCCGCTGGGACAGACAGATCCGCTACCTCACCCAGGGTCGAAGAGCCATTGGCTACCTCACCTGGTTTATCCCGTCTGCCGAGACGGTTTACTGGGGTGTGGGCGCTGGTCCTGTTACAACTACTTGGAGCCACAGGTAAAAACTGAGCGGCAGGTGGGGACCAAAGGTGGACGAGCTGCCCTGAAAAAGGCCCCCCCCCCCCACCAGAGGTGCTACCGCTCCCTAGATACCCCATACACCCTAGATGGACTATATTGCAGGGAATTGTCTACTCGGGACAAAATCGGGAAAGAAGAGCCCTAACAGGAGTTCAGAAACCTAGTGCGGGATTCTCTTGCTCCTGTCCCACTGAACTCATTTCTGCATACCTTGACACTGTCTTACCCCCCCCCCCCCCCACTTGTTCAATCTCTTCCCACCTATGTTCGTGACACTTCTCATGCTTTGATTTTTTGTCAATGGTTTTAAATTCCCGGGCCCCCACCACCTTATTTTCACCATGGACGTCCACTCCCTATATACCTCCATCCCCCACCCGGACGGTCTCAAAGCCCTTTGCTTCTTTTTGGATTCCAGGCCTAAACAATTCCCCTATACCACCACTCTCCTCCGTCTAGGGGAATTAGTTCTTACTCTCAATAATTTCTGCTTTGGTTCCTCCCACTTCTTCGACCCCGCTCCTCTTGAAGCCCCCGATTACCACCCCCTCCCCCGCTGAATTCCCCTCCCGCAGCCCATGAATACTCTCCCCACACACAGTCCCCCCCCACCAACGTCACCATCTCACGGAATCCCCTCCCGCAGCCCGCGAACACCTACCCCAGTCACCAACTCTATCTCCCACCCCCCACTGAATACCCCCCCCCCACGATGCTAGACTTAGAACTGATAGTCCTAAGAACCTTGGAACGAGGTTACTCGTACACGAGTCGACCAATAAACTGGCAGCTCCTTGTGGTCACAGGATTTTTATACTGCAGTTGCTGATAGAAAACACGTGTTTGTAGTTGGTGGAACCTGGGAATGATTGGGAACTAAATGAGATGATTAAGGCCCAATTCCTGAGGAAGTAGCCGGGTGTCAGAAGGGACCATGACACTCCTTGGGCAAGAATTTTTTAATCCCCCTTTGAAGTTTGGAAGTCAAATTCTTACCACCGTTTTGGAGTCTGTATACAACTCCCATCACTGTCGTTTTACCCTTGCAGTTCCTCCCCTCTATTCGCAAAGAATCAGCGTCTTCCAACCGCATGTCTCCTCTTTCGAATAATTTGATTTATTTTTCACCAACAGAGCAACGCCGGCCACTCTACCTTCCTGCTTTGTTTTGATATAACGTGTATCCTTGGACATTAAGCACCAGGCTATTTTTTTTTTCAGCCACTATTCAGTTCAGCCCTGTATCCACCCTTTTAGATTTTCCAGAGACGCCAATAACATCATTCCGATTGGCAACTGTGCTGCAAGTTTATCTGCCTTAGTCTGTATACCGTCCCATTCAAATATAACATCTTCATTTCTGTATGCACGCTTTTCGATTTTGTCCACCATTTATGTTGCATCTTTTTGACTGCAATTTTGCCCTATCGACAGCCTCTCCTCACTACACGTTGCCTCTGTCTGCCCAACCAGCTCCCTCATCTCCAGCTCGTTACACAACTTGCCTCCGTTACTTCCTGTATTGAAATACATGCAGCTCGGGTCAGTAGTCACACCATGCTCAACCTTTGATTCCTTGCTCTGTCTGCAGTCTTCCCAACATCCGCCTCCACAACTCAACATTAACTCTTCTCGCATTCTGGTTCCCATCTCCCTGCAATTTAATACAGTGTATTGTGGCTAAGGATACCTTGGACACGCCGCTCATCCGGGTCTTCCAACAGATACAGTTCTGTTCCGCCTCAGGGGCTGCGTCTAGCACTATGACAGAAAGAATTGAGTTAAATACTATCACAATGAAATAATAATTAGCTGA
The DNA here is from genome assembly GCF_048418815.1 of Hemitrygon akajei. Taxonomy (NCBI): domain Eukaryota; kingdom Metazoa; phylum Chordata; class Chondrichthyes; order Myliobatiformes; family Dasyatidae; genus Hemitrygon; species Hemitrygon akajei. The sequence continues at coordinate 7,808,711 of NW_027331935.1, forward strand.
CACGTGCATCCTCATGAGCGCAAATGCCGTATCTGCTGCGCTGCCGAATCCGTGGTCGTGACAGGGCCCCTGGCTAATTATTATTTCAGTGTGATAGTACTAAAATCAATTATTTCTGTCATAGTGCTTGTCGAGACTTGAACCAAGCACAATAACTCATCGCTGCCTGCTTGCTTTCGGCCTTGCCTGAGAAATTGGAGAGTTTGAGGAAACTGACTCCCGATATTCATTTTATATTAGCAAACACGAGGAAATCTGCAGATGCTGGAAAGACAAACAGCAACACACACAAAATGCTGGTGGAACACAACAGGCCAGGCAACATCTATAAGGAGAAGCACTGTCGACGATTCGGACAAAGACCCTTCGTCAGGATGAAGGGTCCTGTCCTGACGAAGGGTCTCGGCCCGAAACGTCGACAGTCCTTCTCCTTATAGATGCTGCCTGGCCTGCTGTGTTCAACCAGCATTTTGTGTGTGTTTGTTGTTCATTTTATATTAAGTTATTCCTTTCAACCGCACTGTAGGCTTCATTTCCCTTTTGAGAATTTTAGTTAATGGCCCTGTTTGGCGTAGCGTTTATTCTTTTCTCTAACTCTGTTCGCATTAAAGTGTGTGAACTATCGACCTGCTTCAGTGTCTCTTGCTCCGCACTCGGGCCATATCCGAACCTATATATATATATATTTCACAACCAGGCGGATATTATGCTGATCCTGATTGTTGCAGGATGTTTATTCCCAAATGCGAGCTGACATTCCATGCCCAGCCTGGTTGTTTTGGTGACGGTGGGCAAAAACTGGCGTACATGGTCTATCTTCCAGGTGGACCTCCACTCAGCCTGTTCGACATTTTACGGGGGCAGTTAAATTCCGCACGTCTGCAGGAGAGAGGGGTTTGCATCAGAGATCTCTCATCACTGCCTTCCAGTGTGGACTGAATGCAGGGGTCCTACGGGAGATCGCAGTCCGGGACCAGCAGGATAGTCTGGATGAAATGATTAATCTGGCTGTTCCACTTGACGGCTGGATAACCGACTGGCTCCTCCCTCGCCACACAGCATCTAGTCCATGGAGGAGGTTATGCAAGTAGAGCGCGTGCGCCTGTCTCAAGAGGAATCAGAGTGATGCAGGAGAAGTTTCCTGACTCTATTGTGGTGATCCAGGACAATTCCGGGCGCATGTTCCAAGCGTTCTGTAAAAGAGAATCCCCGTCAGCAGGGAGGGGAATCCTGACGGATTGTTTCTCTCAGCAGTCAGCTTCCTCTAGTTGTGTAATGCTCTCAGATCTCATAGACATCTCTCCAGCTCAAAGATGGGAAGTTCAGATTCAGGAATGAAGAGAAAGAAATCAACGTCGAGGCTCTGTACGGTTGATCTCTGTGCACCGGCCATATCCACTCCTCCACCAAACCCCTCCAACTGTGAGGAAATTCATAAACACGACAAAATCTGCAGATGCTGGAAATCACACAAAATGCTGGTGGAACTCAGGCAGCATCTATCGAAAAGAGTCAACAGTCGACGTTTCTAATTGAACCCCCCTTCAGGACTGAGATGGAATGGGGGAAATATCTGAATAAAATCGGGGCGGGCGAGGAAATGGCTGGCTGGATGATGACAGGTGAAGCCAGGTAGATGGGAAAGCTGAAGAGCAGAAGATAATAGAATCTAATAGGAGAGGAGAGTGGAGAATCGGAGCAGTGGACCCAGAGAGACGTGATAAGCACGTGAGAGGACGTGAAAAGTCAGAGAGGAAGAGAGGGAGTGGGAGGGAGGGAGATTTGTTCACCGGAAGTAGAAATCGATATTCATGCCATCAGTTTGGGGGGAGGGGCTAACCAGACGGAATATAAGGTGCAGCTGCTGTACCCTGAGGGTGGCCTTAACTTGGCAGAAGAGGAGGGGATGGTTGACACGCCGGGTCGGGAATGGGAAACGGAATGAAAATGTTTGGACACCGGGAAGTCCCGCTGGGAGCGGATAGTTCAAAGGTCAGTTTATTATCAAAGGAGGTATCCATGAACAACTCTTGCGTTTTTTTTCCCCCAGAGAACCACAAAACAAAGAAAGAGCATGAAAGTCTTTCAGAGAGAAAAATCAAACTCCCATCCCACCCCCGCATCAAAAATGTAAGAAGAGAAAGGGTTAAGGTTAGACTGTGCTAAGATCTAAGCTTACAAAACATATGCTGACACATTGCTAAATAAGGATATAAGATTCTTGCAAAACTGTATAGGTACAATCTGTACCTTGTGGTAATCATGAAGAACTAAAAAGGAGTCATTAAGCTAGGAGCTGAGAGCGGAGGTGGATGAAACAGATGGAGATAAGCTGTACTCTTGTGGCTAACTCCAAGGCCGATAAGTGTTTGAAAACTTGGCAGACATGGCTCTGCGGATGGCTAACTCCAAGGACAGAGGATATGAGAAAATGTGTATGTGACCCCCGAAATGTACAAGCCTGTGGGGAGGGGGAGAGTGGAGCTGACTATGAATAATTGTAGGAATGATACAGCAACTGAGGGACACGTGATAACCTACTTGAAACTGTATAAAAGGAAATGAAATGTAATGCTCTGGGCTCAATACTGCTGGAGCAGTTTTGGGTCCGACTCTGCAGACTCGTGAAAAATAAAGCTTTGCCGCTTTGCAGTTTGCTGAGACTCAGAGTGTAGGATTATTTCTGACAGCTGGGGGTCTCGTCCGGGATCCCCACTCCGGTCGTGGAGGGCGAGAGGAAGGACATCGGAGAAGGTGCACCCTGCCGAGTTCGGCAGTCCCTGATTCCTTGCTCGTCGTCTGAAACGGCTTGAGCGAGTGAGATCCGGACAGCGCAAGGCGGCAAAGCAGGGAGGAAAGGAGACGGTTCTACGGCACACCGGGTAAGTGAGACTAGCTAACTGAGATCTAGGTGGGTGTGACCGGGTAAAGTAGGTGTGACGACACCTAGAGTAAAAAGAACCGGGCCGGGAAGGGAATAATGGGAGGGGGAAGCTCAAAGGAAGAGGAGCCGGAGAGTTCGGGTTTGTTCCCGAAGGTACCTCCTGATAGCCCCCTCGGTAGAATGTTTGCAGGATGGGGATATGGACGAACAAAGGGAAAGCAGAAAAAGAGAATGGTAGAATATTGCAAATTATGGTCCAAACAGCCAATAACAGGGTCCTCGGTATGGTGGCCACCATTTGGGTCAGATGAGGATTGGGTTAGACAGGCCTTAAACATATATGTAAACTCTAAACCAAATGTGAGAGAGGAAGAAAATGAGTATGCCTCTTGCTGGGTTCCCGGACCAGGAGACTCCGCAAGAAGTTTTAAACTAGAAACTAAAACTAAGGAGGAAGAGCCTCCTTGGGAAGTGTTGAATCATCTACCTCCCCCTTATGTTCCCCGGCCCCAGCAGCCCGAACAAGCTGCTAGTGCTCCGCATCCGGATGATCCGCAACGGCAGGCGGAAGAGGAGAGAGAGAAAGAAGAGGAGGAATGGGAGGAAGAAGAAGAGAAAAGAGATGAGGAGCGAAAAGAATGGATAGATAGAGACAGAAAGAGGGAAGAGGAAGGAAAGGATCCCCCGAGGTCCCGACTCCCTAAGATGAAGACCCGTTCGGGAGCAAAGAAAGGGTCACAGAGGAAGGAGAAGGGGAATGCCGGGGAACCTAAGTTTCCCCTGTTAAACCCGAACTGGGATAAGCAGACCGGAGAAGGTCAAGGAAACATGAGAGACATGAGGGAATTCCTGATAAAGGGAATAAGACAAGCGGTCCCCAAGGGTCATAACTTCACTAAGGCGTTCGGAAGCCACCAGAACCCCGATGAGACCCCAACTGACTTCCTGGATAGAATTCGGAAAAATATGCAACAATATGCGGGGGTAGACCCGGAGACAGAGGTGGGACAACAGCTAATTAGGGTAGAATTTGTATCGAAAGCCTGGCCAGACATTCGGAAGAAACTAGAGAAGATAGAGGACTGGAATTCAAAACCCTTGAGTGAATTACTGCGAGAAGCGCAGAAGGTGTTTGTAAGAAGAGACGAGGAGAAACAGAAAAAGACCGCTAGGATAATGGTTCAGACAGTACAGCAAGTAACCACAGAAAACAGGGAAAAGAGGGGAACGTGGTCAGACCGAGGCAATGGCCAAGAACCAGGAAGGAAAACGCGAAGGACTCTAAGATGCTTCCACTGTAACGAGGAAGGACATTTTAAACGGGAATGTCCTAAGTATCGGCGAGAGGTCAGGTCATATGCCATGATGGAGGACGAAGACTAGGGGGGTCGGGGGTTCCTACCCTTGGGGAGAAGAAACTATCGACAGGAACCCCTGGTAAATCTGAAATTAGGTCCCCAAGGGTCAGATACAACCTTTATGGTAGATTCGGGTGCTGAAAGATCCAGTGTAATCCAGATACCTCCCGGCGCCCGAACAGGAACAAGAGTAATGAAGGTATCCGGTATCGGAGGAAAAACGATACAAGTGCCCATTGTGGACAATGTGGAAGTCGGATATGAAGATAGGGCAACAAGGCAAGACCTTCTCCTGCTGCCCTCGGCAGGATTCAACCTATTAGGAAGGGACCTGCAAGTGCAACTGGGCATTGGAACAGTGCCGAACAATGGAGAAATAATAGTAAAATTATTCGCATTAAAAGAAGAGGACGACCAGAAAATAGAGCCCGAGGTGTGGTATAGAGAGGGAAATAGGGGAGGATTGAACATCAGCCCTCTACAGATCACCTTGCTACCGGACGGTCGCCCAGTAAGGAGGAAGCAGTATCCCATTGCGATGGAAGGAAGAAAAGGGCTGCAGCCGGTAATTGAAGGGCTGATCGCAGATGGACTGCTGGAAGAATGTATGTCGCCATATAATACCCCCATCCTCCCGGTGCGAAAGCCGGACGGGACTTATCGGATGGTACAAGACCTGCGGGGTCTAAATGCAGTAGTCCAGACCCGATACCCGGTAGTACCCAACCCGTACACCCTGATGAGTAAAATCTCCCCTGACCATGAATGGTTCAGTGTAATAGATCTAAAAGATGCTTTCTGGAGTTGCCCGCTAGAAGAAAGCAGTCGGGACATGTTTGCGTTTGAATGGGAAAATCCTACAACAGGGCGGAAAAGACAACTCAGATGGACGGTCCTGCCGCAAGGATTCACTGAGTCACCTAACCTATTCGGGCAGGTCTTGGAGCAAGTACTAGCGGAATTCCAATGTGCTCCAGAGAACCAACTGCTACAGTATGTGGATGATTTATTACTATCCGGGCCAACACAGAAAGGGGTGCAGGAAGATACCATCAGATTACTGAACTTCCTAGGGAAAAAGGGGCTACGGGTCTCCAAGAAAAAGTTACAATTCGTGGAAAAGGAAGTAAGGTATCTGGGACACCGGGTCAGTAAGGGACAGCGAAGCATTACCCCAGAAAGGATAGCTGGAATAACAGGGATGTCGCTCCCTCGTACCAAGAAGGAGATACGACAGTTCCTGGGGTTAGTGGGGTATTGTCGAATCTGGATTGAGAATTATACTCCCCTGGTGAGATTTCTGTATGATAAACTCGGGCAAGATGAGCAAACAGTAAAATGGACAAAGGAAGAGGAGCAAAAATTCAACTATATCAAGGGGCAATTGATCCGTGCTCCGGTGTTAGTCTTGCCAGCCCTGGAAAAACCATTCCAGCTGTACGTCAACAATGCCGAAGGAACGGCCCAAGGGGTACTCACCCAACTAAGAGGAGGAAAGCGGCAACCCGTGGCTTTCCTGTCAAAAATGTTAGACCCGGTATCGCGTGGATGGCCCACCTGTATCCAAGCAGTGGCAGCGACAGCGGTATTGGTAGAGGAAGCCCGGAAACTAACCTTTGGAGGGAAGATCACAGTGCATTCTCCCCACTCGGTCAGCACCCTACTAGCCCAGAAGGCACATCGGTGGCTCACTGACTCCCGCATTCTAAAGTACGAAACTATACTGATGACCGGAGAAGACCTAAACTTCGCAAAGGATTCCAGTTGCAACCCAGCCCAGTTCCTCTATGGAGGACTAGAAGAAAAGGAGTCAGAACACGACTGTATTGAATTGCTGGACTTGCAAACAAAGAGCCGGGAGGACTTACAGGAAGTTCCCCTGGGAGAAGGACAGGAATTGTATATAGATGGATCCTCACGATGTATTGATGGAGTACGGCACAGCGGATATGCCATCATTGACGGAGAGACTGAAAGAATAGTGGAGTCCGGGAGATTACCGGGAAACTGGTCGGCCCAGTCATGCGAATTATACGCACTCCAGAGGGCTCTGAGGATATTGGAGAAGAGGATCGGAACAATATACACTGACTCTAAGTACGCCTATGGGATAGTACATACCTTTGGGAAGATATGGAAAGAAAGAGGACTGATAACGGCCAGAGGAAAGGGACTGGCACACGAGCAAATGATAAGTATGACATTGGAAGCCCTGGCCCTACCAAATGAGATTGCGGTAGTACATGTACCCGGACACCAAAAAGGATCAACACCTGAAGCAGTAGGGAACCGTCTAGCCGATGGGGAGGCCAAACGAGCAGCCGTTGAAGACCCGATCCAACTCCTGACCTTGATACCAGTGAGGGAAGGACTTACTAAACAACCTATGTTTACCCAAATAGAGATTGATAGCATGAACCAACTAGGAGCCCGAAAAGACACTGATGGTAAATGGACGGTCCCGGATGGGAGACAGGTACTAAATAAGGAAGTAACCCGCAACATCCTCCAACAGTTGCACCATCAAACCCACTGGGGAGTACAGGCCATGTGCGACACAATTCTGAGGGACTATGTATGCAAAGGAATATACACACTGGCCCAGCAAGAGATAACTGGATGTCCGACGTGCCAGCGGATAAACAAGAAAGTGATGCGATCCACTCCAAGAGGTGGCCAGCCACTGGCCATGAGACCGTTCCATAGAGTCCAGATCGACTTTACCGAACTACCCTCAGTGCAGAGATGGAAGTACCTGTTAGTAATAGTGGATCATTTTACCCACTGGGTGGAAGCATACCCGACCACAAAGGCCGATGCGCCTACAGTAGCCCGAATACTACTAGAAAACATAATCCCCAGATATGGGATCATGGGGTCCATAGACTCGGACAGAGGGACACACTTTGCCTCCAAGACGCACCAGTTGATTTGTGATGCATTGAGTATCCAATGGAAATACCATACCCCGTGGCATCCCCAGAGTTCGGGACGGGTGGAAAGGATGAACAGTACCTTAAAGGCGCAATTGACCAAATTAATGCTAGAAACCAAGTTACCCTGGACTAAGTGTCTCCCCATCGCCCTGTTAAGAATCCGAACAGCACCCAGGAAGGATATAGGAATCTCCCCCTATGAAATGCTGTTTGGACTCCCGTATTGGAATAAGGTAGAAGGGTACCCCACGCTACAAGGGGGTGATATTTTTATAAGGAACTATTTACTGGCACTATCTCGTTCCTTTGCAGAACTGCGGAAGAAGGGTCTCTTGGCCCAGACTCCGCCGCTCGACTTTGCTTTACATCAGATCGTGCCTGGAGATTGGGTTCTGGTACGGACCTGGAAGCCGGAGAAGTTACAACCACAGTGGGAAGGCCCTTTCCAGGTCCTGTTAACCACCGAGGCGGCCGTACGAACAAAAGAGAAAGGGTGGACCCACGCATCCAGAATAAAGGGACCAGTTAAGCCTGAGGGACACACGGAGTGGACCTGTGTTCCCAGTGAAGAACCGTTGGTGGTGAAACTGAAAAGGCAACAAAAATGAACTCAATGTGGACTGTTACATTATTGACTGTAATATATTTAATTCTGTATGTGGGAAAAATAGAAGGGAAATGTGACAAGTGTAGGAACCGAGTTTTGGAGAAAGGAAAAGAACGACCCGGGGCCCTTGTGTCACATTCACATGTAAATGACCAATGTTATGGAAAAGAAAAAGAGGAATGTGAAGAGGGAGGAATAAAATATACCCTGAGAAAGAACAGGGGATACCCCGGTGGATCAGTGAGAGAAGAAAAAGGAGAAGGGAGAAGTTGGAGTGTACGAGAAAGTACATGCCCTGAGACAGAATGGATATGTGAAAGGAAAGAAAAAGGAAGGGCAGAGTTTGGTGGAGTCAGAGAAGAATGGGGAACCTATGGAAAAACAAGACCGGAAATGAAGGAAAACCTGTTTATAGACTTAGCAACTCGAATAGCTACAAGTTTAAATGTAAGTGACTGTTGGGTTTGTGGGGGACCCCACATGAGCGAGCAATGGCCATGGATAGGTGAGAGTTTGAGTGTGTGGGAGCTATTGGCTCATGATTGGGATAAGAAAAGGACTGGGAGGACGCAAGAATGGAAGTTAACAAACTATCCGGAAGGACAAGTATGTGTAGAAAGAAAAGGGAAGGTGAAAGTAGGAGAAAGCCCATGTCAGAGTATAAAGTTGGCTAAAACAAAAAATAATGCCACTTGGTGGCCCGAGGAGCCGACTTGGTACATAACTAAAGGGGCAAAGGACAATTGTACGGCTATGGGAAACAATTCGGGAATCTGGAATTGCAGTGGGCATAACCCGTACGAAGGAATTCCCAGTGTTTGGAAAGCCTGGCGGAAAGCAAGGAAAGGAGGATTTGTCCCAGAAGGTCTGTTCTGAATTTGTGGGAATCAGGCATACACCAAATTGCCGAAAGGATGGGGAGGAGTTTGTTTCTTAGGCCTTATAAGGCCAGAGTTCTTCCTCCTACCCCAGGATGAAGATAGGGAATTGGGAATCAAGTTATTTGACTCACTGAGAAGGGAGAAGCGGGAGATAAAGGTGGGAGAATGGGGCGACGAGTGGCCTCCAGCACGCATCATTGAATATTACGGACCAGCAACTTGGGCCCAGGATGGGTCATGGGGTTACCGAACCCCGGTATATATGTTAAATCGAATAATACGCCTACAAGCTGTAGTAGAGGTGATCACCAACCAAACCGCATTGGCTCTGGAATTGCTGGCTGAGCAGCAAAGCCAGATGAGAACAGCCATATACCAAAATCGATTAGCATTGGATTACCTATTGGCCTCCGAGGGAGGGGTCTGTGGAAAGTTCAATCTGACAAACTGTTGCCTAAAGATAAATGATAATGGAAAGGCAGTGTTGAAAATATCCGACAAAATTCGGAAGTTGGCCCATGTGCCAGTACAAACTTGGAGATCCTTAGGGAACCTGAGTTGGCTGGATAGTCTGCTGGGAGGAAGCTGGTGGCGAATAGCCCTGTTAATATTTGGCGGAATACTCATAATGATAATCATATTACCATGCTTAATACCCTGCTTGAGAGCATTAATAACGCGAGTAGTAGTACAGGTAATGCAGCCAGGGAACCCAGCTGACCCGGCTAAAATGCTGTTGCAACGAGGCAGAGAACTGGAAGAGTGGAATCCCTGGACAAATCCTTAGCACACTCTAAAAAGAAAAAGGGTGGAATTGTAAGAAGAGAAAGGGTTAAGGTTAGACTGTGCTAAGATCTAAGCTTACAAAACATATGCTGACACATTGCTAAATAAGGATATAAGATTCTTGCAAAACTGTATAGGTACAATCTGTACCTTGTGGTAATCATGAAGAACTAAAAAGGAGTCATTAAGCTAGGAGCTGAGAGCGGAGGTGGATGAAACAGATGGAGATAAGCTGTACTCTTGTGGCTAACTCCAAGGCCGATAAGTGTTTGAAAACTTGGCAGACATGGCTCTGCGGATGGCTAACTCCAAGGACAGAGGATATGAGAAAATGTGTATGTGACCCCCGAAATGTACAAGCCTGTGGGGAGGGGGAGAGTGGAGCTGACTATGAATAATTGTAGGAATGATACAGCAACTGAGGGACACGTGATAACCTACTTGAAACTGTATAAAAGGAAATGAAATGTAATGCTCTGGGCTCAATACTGCTGGAGCAGTTTTGGGTCCGACTCTGCAGACTCGTGAAAAATAAAGCTTTGCCGCTTTGCAGTTTGCTGAGACTCATGGTGTGAGTTATTTCTGACAAAAAACAACGGCATCCGGATCATCAAACCCCGAAAACCACACCTCCCGCACAAAAGGGAACAATAACATCGATCCGCTCCCCCCAAAAAAAAACAACCCTACCCCGCACAACTGCGGAGGAGCCGGTGTCACCAGTGTAGAGGCGGCCGCATCGGGAGCAGCGGACACAATAGGCGACCCCGGAAGATTCACAGGTGAAGTGTCGCCTCACCTGGAAGGATGTTTGGACAACGGAGAGAGTTCGGCCGGCCCTTTCACTGTGACACCCCGAACTCCACATCAAATCCATCCAAACGAATCTGGGCGAACTTTAATGACTAATAAATATAATTCCTCTCAGCGATCAGCTGTCTGAATGTATAACTGACTTTAAAGAGGAAGGGGTATCTATGGTCCATATTGTCAGGGTGTTGAGTTTACCAGGAGACAAAGACTACAGGGACGAGAGGTTTTCTGTTGACTAATACACTGCGTGTGGACCCCGCTGGCAATTCTGCTGTTGTGACCCGAATCGAGACAAACACCACGCTGCCCACTCCGCCAACAACACGGCATACCCGGACACATAACCGGGGACTTTACATCTCACAACACTGGATTCAGTGATGAAACCCGTGATTAATGTTGTTGTCCCACTGAAATCATCAAAAACGTCCATTCAGGTGTTTTTAATTACAAGCGCTCCCCCACAGGTGACGTCACACAGGCGAATCCACGCGCCTTACGTCACACATGGGCTCCCCACACCAGGACCTGCCATCGCATGCGCGGTGTCTTACGTCATCCACGCGCTGGAGAGCTCGAGCTTTATCGGTTTAACGGCTGAACTATCAATCACGTGACCACCTCTCCCCACCGCTGAAAACCAAAGCTTCAGGGCCTGCTCTACTCCCATTGGTGCGATGCGATGTCAATCACTGGTTTCAACCAATAGCGGAAGCGTACCAGCTGTGAGGGCGTTACCCCGCTGAAACCGTTTCCCGCTCAAGTGTCGATCTCCCCTCAGAGCGGAACAGATCTCAAAGTAAATGTCCGCTTTCTGATTTATTTCCATTTCCCTCCGAGGGAAGTTGGGGAGTTTGTGAAGCGTCTCCTGCGGCCGGAGTCTGATGTATCGCTGAGAGGTAGGAGGAGACCGCTCGGCCCATCGTTTTGATACCGTTTCCCCAGGGAGGGAGGGAGAGGGGGATTTACTGAAAGGATGAAGATGGTGAGAGACGGGGCGGACAGGATGTTTGTCCCGGTGGGGACAGGAGGGGCTCATCTGTGGAAATGTCTGAGCCCACGGTGGTGGCAAGCAGAGGGATTCACCACATTGGGGGGCAAACACCGGCAGACTGTTGCCCTGCAAGCGGGGCCAGTGATCCGGGGAAAGTGACAATTATTTGGGTTTTGTTGAGACTGTACCTGGAATATGGGGTAAAATCCCGCTGTCCATACTAACACGGGTTATACAGACCAAAGAACAAACTGCCGGAGGAACTCAGTGGGTCACGCAGCATCTGTGGCGGGAAATGGACCGTCAACATTTCGGGCCGAGACCCTCCCTCTGGACTGAGAGTGGACGGGAAATAGTCAGAGAAAAGAGGTGAGGGGTGGGGATGGGGCAAGAGCTGGGGAGTGTGAGGTGGATCCAGGTGTGGGGGGAGGTGGGAAAGTAGAAATAGTGATAGGGGTGGGAGCTGAGTGGTTGGGGCAACACCGGGCTACAGAAGATAAATTAATTCCAGAGAGAATGAAAAAAGCGGTTAGAGAGTATTTGTTATAGAGAATGCAATGAAATGGAAGAGGAGCCGCCATCTTGTTGATGGTTAGAGGGGCTGAATGGCACAGATAGAAAAGAGCAGACAGATCGAATAGACCTGCGGGGCAATCTCAATACACAGAGGCAGTGAGTACCTGGATTAAGCTGTTCGGTGTTTGCATCGTTGGTTATCTACCTCGGGTTCAGTATCCTCACCATGTTTGGGAATTCCCACTCACTGTCGTCTGTCTGTGAGCAGCTGGAAATTAAAGAAACACTCAAGATGCTGGAGACCTGAAATCACATCAGAAATTGTTTGAAGCCATTCCGACACAGGGTGTTGGAGCTGAAACTCTAACTTTGTTCGTCTCCACAGATGTTCTTCATCCATTGAGTGTTTCTTGTATTTGCAGGGTTTTTTTTAGAACGTTTCATTGGAATAATTTAAATCTCCTGCGAAATTGGACTGGTATAGGACGAACAATGTAATTCATTCTCTTACATCAGAGAATCAGGGCTTTCAGCCCATCTGGTCTTTGCCATTCTCTGCCTGAGCCCAGCCATGTGCACCCAGAATCTAGATGTCAATACCTCTCTCATCCATGTACCCAGACAAACTTCTCCTCAATGCTGAAATTGAACCTGCATCCATGTTCGCATCACCTTCTGAGTGAAGTAAAAATCACAACGAACAGGGTTGTTGGAAAAGATCGGTTCAGAACAGTCCTGTGTACCGACTTCCAGAGAGAATACGCTTCTCACTCTACCAGCACCCTCTGCCTCTGTGGTCAGGTCATTTCAGTATCCACAAAGCCAAGTTCCCCTGGACCTCTGTTTCCTGCCACCCTGACCCGGACTAATTTGGGGAAAGTTATCAAAATTCTCACTAAAATCCAGTTGGTTCTTCTGCTTGAATTTCAATAAATACTCCTGAATACCTGAAGTGCGGTGAGCAGTGAAAAGATAAGCACAGAATATATCGAAAAGTGAAAAAGACCAAAAAAATGAAGTTCCATTGGGACAAATAAATTGAAAAACGTGTGTGTGTGTGTGTGTGTGTGTGTGTGTGTGTGTGTGTGTGTGTGTGTGTGTGTGTGTGTGTGTGTGTGTGTGTGTGTGTGAGATCCTGTGAACGTATGTATTTTTGTGAGGGAGAAATTGACAGAAACATAGATGGAAGATAGAAAAATAGATAGATGGACAGAAGCACAGATAGACAGAGATATTTCCCCATTGCAGGAAAATTCACTGCTGTAACATGACAGAAAAAAAGAGATTGGCGTGGACAGAAACGGCGGCATTGGACATCGTAGACCTCACTACACACATCGATGCTGTGAAACTCCATGGACAAGGTGGAGCGAACTGCCCGCTTACATGAGCAGAATATGTTGATTGCAGAGGGTCATTGTCTGGTAGGTCAGGACAAGAGGAACTGTATCGCTATTGCTCCACTGCCTTTTCTTACCAGATTGCTCGCTCTCCGGCCCGTTACCTTTCATACTCACCGGGCTTCATCTGTCACTTTCCCCTCCCCATGACATTTTATTCTGGCGCCTTCCCCGTAACTTTCCAGAACTGAAGAAACATCTCGGCCCGATATGTCCACTGTTGATTAATTTCATAAATGCTGCTCGACCTGCTGAGTACCTCCAGCATTTTCTGTGTGTGTTTCTTCGGATTTCCAGCATCTACAGAAATCCACGTGTTTAGGATATTGAAATGTACATACCTTTTGAAAATTGGAAATGGATGGAGACACATGGATGAGTGAATCCATAAGACCATCAGATATAGGAGCAGAAGTAGGCCATTTGTCCCTTCGAGTCTGCTCCACCATTCAATAGTGAGCTGATCTAATTTTTCCAGTCATCTCCACTCCCCAGCCATCACCCCATACCCTTCAATGCCCTGGCTAATCAAGAACCTATCTATCTCTGCCTCAAATACACCCAATGACTTGCCCTCCACGGCTGCTCGTAGCAACAAATTCCACAGATTCACCACCCTCTGACTAGAGTGATTTGTCCGCAACTCAGTTCTAAATGGATGTTCTTAAATTCTGAAGTCGTGCCCTCTTGTCCAAGAATCCCCTACCATGGGAAATTAATTAATCCCCTACCATGCAGATGATACTAAAGTAGGTGGTGTTGTGGATAATGAAGTAGGTTTTCAAAGCTTGCAGAGAGATTTAGGCCAGTTAGAAGAGTCGGCTGAATGATGACAGATGGAGTTTAATGCTGATAATTGTGAGGTGTTATATTTTGGTAGGAATAATCCAAATAGGACATACATTGTAAATGGTAGAGCTTTGAAGAATGCAGTAGAACAGAGTGATATAGGAATAATGGTGCATAGTTCCCTGAAGGTGGAATCTCATGTGGATAGGGTGGTGAGGAAATATTTTGGTATGTTGGCCTTTATAAATCACAGCATTGAGTATAGGCGTTGTGATGTAATGTTAAAATTGTATAAGGCATTGGTAAGGCCGAATTTGGAGTATTGTGTACAGTTCTGGTCACCGATTATAGGAAAGATGTCAACAAAATAGAGAGAGTACAGAGAAGATTTACTAGAATGTTACCTGGGTTTCGGCACCTAAGTTACAGGGAAAGGTTGAACAAGTTACGTCTTTATTCTTTGGACCGTAGAAGGTTGAGGGGGACTTGATAGAGGTATTTAAAATTATGACGGGAATAGATCGGGTTGACATGGATAGGCCTTTTCCATTGAGAGTACGGGAGAGTTGGGGGCAAAAATTTAAGGTTAACACAAGGGGAATTTCTTTACTCAGAGAGTGGTAGCTGTGTGGAACGAGCTTCCAGTAGAAGTGCTAGAGGCAGGTTCGGTATTGTCATTTAAAGTAAAATTGGATAGGTATATGGACAGGAAAGGAATGGAGGGTTATGTGCTGCGTGCGGGCCAGTGGGACTAGGTGAGAGTAAGCGTTTAGCATGGACTAGAAGGGCCAAGATGGCCTGTTTCTGTGCTGTAATTGTTATATGGTTATGGTTATTAACTTTACCATATCTAATCTGTTCAGGCCTTTTAACATTCAAAATGTTAGTATAAATCCCCCTCATTCTCCTGAACTCCAGGGAATACAGCCCAAGTGCTGCCAGATATTCCTCATACGGTAACCCTCTCATTCCTGGAATAACTCTCCTGAATCTTCTCTGAACCCTCTCCAATGTCAGTATATCGTTTCTAAAATAAGGATCACAAAACTGCACACAGTAGTCCAAGTGTGGTCTCCCGAGTGCCTTATAGAGCCTCAACATCACATCCCTGCTCTTATATCATATACGTTGAGTAATGAATGCCAACATTGCATTTGCCTTCTTCACCACTGACTCAACCTGGAAGTTAACTTTAAGGGTATCCTGCACAAGGGCTCCCAATTCCTTTTGCCTCTCTGCATTTTGAAGGATCTCCCCATCTAAATATTACCCTGCCCGTTTATTTCTTCCACCAAAGTGCATGACCATCCATTTTCCAACTTTATATTTCATTTGCCATTTCTTTGCCCGTTCCCTGAAATTATCTGTGTCTCTCTGCAGTCTTTCTGTTTCCTCAACACTACCCGCTCCTCCACCTATCTTTGTATCATCAGCAATTTTAGCCACAAATCCATTAATGCTGTAGTCCAAATCATAGACATATATCGTAAAAAGTAGCGATCCCAAAACTGACCCCTGTGGAACTCCACTGGTAACTGGCAGCCAGACAGAATACGATACATTTATTCCCACTCTCTGTTTTCTGCTGACCTAGCAATGTTCAACCACGGTAGTAACTTCCTGTAATTCCATGACCTCTTATCCTGCTAAGCAGCCCCATGTGCGGCACCTTGTCAAAGGATTTCTGAAAATCCAAGTACACTATATCTATTTCATGTCTTTTGTCCACCTGGCTTTTAATTTCCTTTAAAATTTGCAGTAGGTTTCTCAGGCAGGGTTTTCCTTTCAGGAATCCATGCTGGCTTTGGCATCTCTTTGGCTTTGGCATGTGTCTCAGGTACTCCGTAATCTCATCCCTAAAAATCGATTCCAACAACTTCCCAAACCACTGATGTCAGGAATCCATGCTGGCTTTGGCATCTCTTGTCATGTGTCTCAGGTACTCCGTAATCTCATCCCTAAAAATCGCTTCCAACAACTTCCCAACCACTTTTGCCGGGCTAACAGGACTATAGCTTCCTTTCTTCTTCCTCCCTCCCTTCTTAAATTGCGGGTAACATTTGCAATTTACCAGTCATCTGGTACAATGCCAGAATCTGTCGTTTGCTGAAAGATCATCGTCAAGGCCTCTGCAGTCTCTCCAATTACTTCCTTCAGAACCCTAGGGTGCATTCCATCAGGTCCAGGAGATTTATCCACACTCAGACCATTATCTTCCTAAGCACCTCCTCAGTCGTAATTGTCACTTCCCTGATACTCTTGAATGTCTGATATACTACAGACATCTTCCACTGTGAAGACTGATGCAAACTACTCATTCAGTTCCACTGCCATCTCTGCATTTCTCATTACAATATCTCCAGCATCATTCTGTATTGGTCCTATATCTACCCTTGACTCTCTTTTACATTTTGTATACTTAAAAAAGCTTTTAGTATCCTCTTGGATATTAGTCCCATGCTTACTCGCATCATTCATCAGTTCCTTCTGAATGACCTTCTTAGATTTCTTCTGCAAGTTTTTAAAAGCCTGCAATCCTCTATCTTCCCATTAGCTCTGGCTTCCTTGTACACCGTCTTTTGCTTTTGCTTTGGCTCTGAATTCACTTGTCAGCCTTGCTCTTTTCAATGTTTTGGGTGATTTTCACTAATTTCAAAGGACTGTGCCTCAGACAGCTGGGCTGTTGCAATGCATCTCTAAAGTCTGACAGCAGAGTAAGGAGTGAATCTTCGATGGAGCAGAGTCAGAAACCAAAGAGTTGCCAGCCTGAGTCAGGGCTTTGGGGCTCCAGAAAGAGATGGGGCCTGGAGTTTACAAGGAGGAGGAAGATGAGGAATCAGACCAACAGGATGTGGTTACAAATGAAAGATCAGAAACATTTGGAAACTGGTTGATCGAAAAAAAAGGTGGTTTATTTCTGCAAAATACTGGTGGAAATCAACAGATCAGGAAGCAAATGTGGAGAGGAATAAATAGACAACATTTAGGCCGAACCCCTTCAGCATGCCTGGACTGTGTACTCCTCTGCTTAGCTGCTGCATGCATTGCAGAGATCCTCCTGCATTTTATGTGTATGTGTCTACATTTCCAGCAACAGCAGAATCTCTTGTGTTTCATATCTGCATTTTTAAGAATATTCTACTTTGGCATTAAACGCGCAGAAAGTTTGCTGATATTAATTGTATTCATTATGGGGGCTGCTTTCTGTGTTAAAAGAGCTGCTGAGTTTTCTATACACCAAAAAATTGATATGGACACGTAACTGGTGCCTGCAGAAACCTTTAATGGCACCTTGATTACCCAGAAAGCGCTGCGTTTGAAAAATTCGGCATCTTTGACGCCTGCGCTGAAGCCCCGATTGAATGCGCAGGCGTCAAAGATGCCGATGTTCCCGAATGTTGCGCATGCGCAGTTCACAAAAGGCCTCGGAAACTCGGCGCAGGTAAGAACGATTCTCTGGGTCAGCCTTTACAACACCGACTGAGGGACAATTGCAGTGAGTCCAGTCACTCGACCCTCAATCCTGGCACAATCCTGCTCTCGTCCCTCTTTCTCAGCCCCACGATCCTTATTCGGGCCCCGGGGAGCTTCCGGCTGATGAGGGAATGGGAACCGATGTGTCTCTCAGACAGAGCTGAGCTCCAGCTATCTAAATGTAAGGATTGGGAACTCGGAGATAGGGCACAACAATCTTTTACATCAGCTGTTGAGAAAATCACATTTGTTTTAACTCCAATCCCAAACAGGAGAAAATCTGCAGATGCTGGAAATCCAAGCAACACACATAAACTGCCGGCGGAACTCAGCATTAGTACTCTTTTCCATAGATGCTGCCTGGCCTGCTGAGTTCCTCCAGTATTTTGTCTGTGTTGCTTTGTTCCACCTCCTCCTGGTCTGAACTTTTCTGCCCGTGAGAACATGTTTTGATTCATTCTCTCTGGGAAGGTAATTATATCAAACAGCTTTTTGCCCTGGGCAACGATTAGCTTTCACATCTCAAATGTGCCAGATGTCTCCAATGAGACAGACTACTGCCCTTCCCTTCAGATTCATTGGCATTGCCATCAATGAGTTCACCTAGGGGAGGGTTCGGGGAAATATTTATGTACAATACAGAAACTGGTATTATCTGTGTCTATTGTGGAGATGCAAAAGTTGCTGGAGAATTTACAAGTGGGAAAAAGTGGAGTGATACTTGGATATGTGACTTTTTGAAGTGTAATTTAGCAAGAAAACCACATATGGACAAAGTGCAAAAGCTCTGGTGAGAAAATCCTTCATTACCCGTTACAGGCCTGTTACATAGGTTGTGTGAGAGTGCAGGTGAACTTGATCAGACCCAGAGGAGATCAAAGTTCCTATCGACAGTGATTTGCTATCTGTTAAAATGAATACCTCTCTATATAAAATTCACTGTGCACATGTTGACACTGGATTAAAAAAATGCACAATACAGGCTTCATGTGCACACTGGTCATTAGAAATTAGAGGGGACATTGGTGGGAAGATGGGGCGACCTCCATTGTCCCTGTTGCCCTCACCTACAAGATGTGCATCCAGATGCAGCTTGTAACCCTGCACTTAAGGAGTTGGAGCTGGAAATGGATGAATTCCGGATCATCCAAGGAGTTGGAGGAGGTGATAGATATGATATGAAGAGAGGTGAGTTACACCCAAGGTGCAGGACACAGGAAACTGGGTGAGAGTCAGGAAGGGGAATGAGGTTAAACAGCCCTCACAGAGTACTCTTGTGGTCAACCCCACAACAACAGGTAGACCACTTTAGAATCTGGTTGGGGGGGTGGATTACCTGGCAGAGGTCATTCAAAGGGTTGATAGAGGATTTGTTAGTTAGGGGAACAGAACAAGAGGGGACTAATACCTTTGTGGTAAGGCTTACTACAGCTAGTGTCGGGGGAGGGGGGCTGATGTGGTTAAAATAAGTTGTAAGGGGAATGGGAGCCAGAATGAGAGAACAGATAGTGGAAAGGGTGAATTGAATTGAATTTATTACATACATCCTTCATATACATGAGGAGTAGAAATCTTTTGGTTACGTAAATGTGCAATGTGTAATTTGTAGTAATTCATAATAAATAGTTTGCACTTAGGACAGTCAATATAACATAGAAATCAATTAATCAGTCTGATGGGCTGGTGGAAGATGATGTCCTGGAGCCTGCTGGTCCTTTTGCTGTGGTACTGTTTCCTGGATGGTAGCAGCAGGAACAGTTTGTGGTTGTGGTGAATTGGGTCCCCAGTATCCTTTGGGCCCTTCTTCCTCAGTACAGCCGTTCACCCTCTCAACAGCAAAGGGATTTACCCTGTCTCCATTCCTTCTGTAATCCACAACCAGCTCTTTAGTTTATATGACATTGAGGGAGAGGTTGTTTTCTTGACACCAGACAGATGTTGTTCAGACCTGTTAATTTGTAACAGCTTCCCAATATTTTTTGCTCTATTATTTACCCTCTCTTTAGCTTTTATGTTGGGTTTGGCTTCTCATTTCAGCCATGGTTGTGTCCTCCTGCCATTCTAATGCTTCACTGGGATGTATCTACCATGCACCTCCCGAATTGTTCCCGGAAACTCCAGCCATTGCTGCTCCATCGACATTCCTACCAGTTTCCCCTTCCAATCAATTTTGTCCAGCTTCTCTGTCATAGAAACCTGGAGAAGTTCAGTGCAGAAACAGACCATTTGTCCATCTAGACAATGCTGAAAACATTTAAGCTGTCTGATGCAATGACCTGCACTGGGATGATAGCACTCCATACCCCTACCATCCAGCTGCCTATCCAAACTTCACTTAAATGGTGAAATCGAGCTCACATGCACCAGTGCTGGCATCTCATTCCACACTCTCACAGTCGATTCAGTGAAGAGCTTTCCCACATGTTCCCATTAAATTTTCACCTTCCCCACTTACCCATGACCTCTGGTTGTCATCCTACCCAACCTCAGTGGAAAAAACCTGCTGCATTTATCCTATCTGTTCCCTCATAATTTTGCATACTTTCAACAAATCCTCAAAACAATGTATAGTTTCCTTGTTTATGCTTAGAGCCTTGTTTAGGTGCATAAGATGATGAGGGGCATTGATCGTGTGGATAGTCAGAGGCTTTTCCCAGGGCTGAAATGGCTAACAGGAGGGGACATAGTTTTAAGGCGCTTGGAAATAGATACCGAGGGAAAGTCAGGGGTAAGTTTTTGCATAGAGAGTGGTGTGTGGGTGGAATGCACTGCCAGCAGCGGTGGTCGAGGCAGATACAATAGGGTCTTTAAACAGCCTCTTAGACAGGTACATGGAGCTTAGAAAATAGAGGGCTCTGTGCTCGGGAAACTCTAGGCAGTTTCTAGAGTAAGTTGCATGGTTGGCACAACATTGTGGGCTGAATGGTTTGGAATATGCTGTGGATTTCAATGTTCTATGTTGAACAGTGAAATAACTTTGGCTATCCTACAACCCTTTGATAACCACCCTCCCCCCACCCCCCGTTCACTAAGGATGATTTGGTTATCTCTGCTAGGGGCCCGACAATTTCTGCACTTGCCTCCTGTAGGGTCCGAGGGAGCACCATGTCATGTCCTTTTCCACACTCCCATAGACCCTGTGTCCATCTCCTGAGTAAATAGAGATGAAAACATATTTAACATCTCCCCATCTGCTTTGGTTCCATACGTGGATTGCCATTCTGGTCTTCCAGAGGACCCACTTTGTGCCTTGTAATCCTTTTGCTCTTAATCTATCTCTGGAATCCCTGAGGATTATCCTTCATCTTTTTTGTGACAGCAACCTCATGCCTTCTTTTAGCCATCCTGATTTATATCTTATTTGTTCTCTGGCATTTCTTATCCTCCATAAGAACCTACCTGCCTATCCCTGTTATAGAACTCCATTTTGTGCTTCACCAGGGTCACAATATTTCTTGAAATCCAAGGTTCCCTACAGTTTCTATCTGTATCTTTTATTCTGAGAAGCACATACACGCTTTGTACTTCCAAAATTTCACGTTGAAGGCCTCCCACTTACCAAGCACACCTTTGCCATAAAGGAGCCTGTCCCAGTCCACAGTTGCCAGATCCTAGTGTCATAATTCCAGGTGTTGATCCATGCCCTGAACACATCCACCTTTCCTATCATGCTCCTTGCATTGAGATATACAGGGTTCAGCATATTCACTGCAGCATGCTCAACGTTTTTCATTCCTGACCTTGTCTGAGGTCTGAACAACATCTGTCTCCAAAACCCCTCCACTATCTGTTCTGTCATTCCCCCTGCAACTTTAGTTTACTCCCCCCATGCCCCACCTCCCACCATGCAGCTCTATCACCCCTTTGGTTTTCATCTCCCAGATCAATAAAAAGGAGGTGCATACAGGCAGATAGGAACAAATGGGCTACTTATGAGATACAGGAAATTCAAGTGAACACTGAGGAAAGAAGGCATGAGGTTGCCCCAGCAGACAAGGTGAAGGAGAATCCTCAGGGATTCTGCAGATATGTTAAGAGCAAAAAGATTGCAAGGAAAAAAATTAATCCTCTGCAGGATCTGAATGGTAATCCACATGAGGAGACAAAATAGATGGGGGAGATTTTTTCTGCATTCGTATTTACTCAGAAGATGGACACACTGTCTGTAGAAGTGAGGCAAAGCAGCATCAACTTCATGGACCCTGTACAGTTTACAGAGGTGGAGGTGTTTGCTGTCCTAAGGCAAATTACCATGGGTAAATCCCCAGGGCCTGACAAGTTGTTCCCCGGGAATCTGCGGAAGATAAGTGCAGAAATTGTTGGGGCCCAAGCACAGATATTTAAATCGTCCTGAGTAACCGGTGAGGCACTGGAGAATTGGAGGACAGCCAGTATTATACCACTGTTCAAGAAAGGCTCTGAAAATAAACTAAGAAATTGTATGTTGGTGAGCTTGACATCAGTAGGGGGAAAGTTATTAGAACGTATGTGCAAGAACCAGATACATAAGTATTTGGATAGATGTGGACTGATTAAGGATAGAGAGCATGTCTTTGTGCATGGTAGGTCATGTCTAACCAATAATAGAGTTTCTTGAGGAAGTTATCAGGAAAGTGGATGAAGGCAAGGCACTGGATGTTGTCTACATGGACTTCAGCAAGGCACTTGACAAAGTCTCACATTGGAGGTTGGTCAAGAAGTTTCAGACATTCAGCATTCAAGATGAGATAGTAAATTGGATGAGACACTGTCTTTGGGAGAAGCCAGAGTGTGGTAGCAGATGGTTGCCTCTCTGACTGGAGGCCTGTGACTAGTGGTGTGTCTGATCTGTTGTTGATCTGTTGTTGTTTGTCATCTATGTCAGTAGTCTGGATGATAGTGTGTTTAACTGGATCAGCAAATTTGTGGATGAAACCAAGACTGGCGATTCAGCGGACTGCGAGGAAGACTACCATGGCTTGCAGTGCAAACTGGACCAGGTGGAAAGATGGTTTGAGAAATGGAAAATGGAATTTACTGGAGACAAGTGTGAGGTGTTGCACTTTGTTAGGACCTACCAGTGTAGGTCTTACACAGTGACTGGTTGGGCACTGAGGAGTGTTGTAGAAGAAAGGGAGCTGGGAATACAGGTCTATATCTCACTGAAAGTGGTGTCAAAGTTCGATAGGGACGGAATGAAAGATTTTTGTCACATTGGCCTTCATAAACCAAAGTACTGAGTACAGCAGATGGATGTCATGTTAGCTTTGTACAAGACATCGGTGAGACCTAATTTGGAGTATTGTGTGCAGTTTTGGTCTCCAATCTACAGGAAAGATGTAAAAGAGGTTGAAGGAGTTCAGAGAAAATTCACAAAGGATGTTGCCAGGTCTGGAGGACTTGGGTTATAAGGAGAGATTGAATAGGTCAGTACTTTATTCATTGGAAGGTAGAAGATTAAGGGGAGATTTGATGGTGGTATACCACAATTATGAGGGTAAAAGACAGGGTAAATGCAAGCTGGCTTTTACCACTGAGATGGGGTGGGACTAAAACCAGAGGCCATGGGTTAAGGGTGAAAGGTGAAAGATTAAGGGGGACATGAGGGGAAACTTCTTCACGTACACTGTCATCCAGGTGAGGAATGAACAGACAGCCCAATAGGTGCATGCAAGCTCATTTTCAACATCTAAGAGGTTTGTGTAGGTACCTGGATGGTTGGTGTACGGGAGTAGACAGTTTAAATAGTTCAACACAAACTAGATGGGCCAAAGGGCCTGTTTCTGTGTTGTACTTTTCCATGTCTATGACAAGAACCTTAAATAATAATAACATTCACTCGAATTCCTTTAACAGCTGTGCAGACCAGCCAAACATCTGAGTAGGAGATACTTACATGGTGTTAAAACTGTGGCATTTTAAATTAACAGTACATAAAAGAAAATCCCAGCTGTACGTCAACAAAGGCTATTTGCGTGAGAGTATTTCAGTTACTGTGGGGCCAGGCACCCATACAGCTCAGTGGGAGCAGGGAATAATACCAGTGGAGAGAGTCAACTGAGACAGGTCACATATTGGAGATGGCAGAAATGCCCCGTTCTTACAGAGACAGGAAGAGCATCAGGGAATTTGATGGTCATTCCAGATACCAGCACTGTGCCCAATCAGAAGATGATTTCTTTCTCCAACTTGGGTTGAACCTCACTGTAACAGATCACACGTGAGCAACTGAAGTGATCTCATCTGTAATGTTGTCTTTCATCCATTGATGGATTTTGTAAATCTTTTTACAGGTTAGAAACTTGAAGGAATTCGTCTACGGGAATCTCAAACACAACACACCAGTTTTGCTGTCTCTGTCCAGATATTTAAGAAGTGGAGCAAGGGATTCATTCAACCAGCTTTGCTGCTCAGATTGTGGGCAGGGATTCACTCTGTCATCTGACCGACTGGCATGCACGTCATTTTACACGGGAGAGGACGTTCACCTGCTCAGACAGTGGGAATGGATTCACTCGGTCGTTTCAACTGAAGGTACATCAGCAAGTTCACACTAGGACAAGGCTATTTCACCTGTTCTGTGTGTGAGAAGGGATTCAGTCGGTCTTCCCACCTGTGGACACACCAGTCAGTTCACACTGGCCAGAGGCTGGTCATCTGCTGAATTTGTGGGGAAGGATTAACTCGATCATCTGACCTAATGACTCACCAGCGAGTTCACACTGGGAAGAGGCTGTTCACCTGCTCAGACTGTGGGAAGGGATTCACTCAGTCATCTGGACTAGTGATACACCTGCGAGTTCACACAGGAGAGAGACCGTTCACCTGCTCAGACTGTGGGAAGAGATTTACTCGGTCATTTGATCTGCAGGTACACCAGCGAGTTCACATGGGGGAGAGACCGTTCACCTGTTCTGACTGTGGGAAGGGGTTCACTCAGTCATCTGGACTAGTGATACACCTGCGAGTTCACACAGGAGAGAGACCGTTCACCTGCTCAGACTGTGGGAAGAGATTTACTCGGTCATTTGATCTGCAGGTACACCAGCGAGTTCACACGGGGGAGAGACCGTTCACCTGTTCTGACTGTGGGAAGGGATTCCATGGATCATCCGACCTTCATAGACACCAGCGATTTCACACCGGGGAGAAGCCGATCACTTGCCCAGTCTGTGGGATAGGATTCACTTTATTATCTGGCCTACGGAGACACCAATCAGTTCACACTGGGGAGAGGCCGTTCACCTGCTCAGTCTGTGGGAAGACATTCAGTCAGTCATTTGACCTACAAAGTCACCAACGAGTTCACACTGGTGAGAGGCCATTCACCTGCTCAGACTGTGGGAAGACATTCACTCAGTCATCCCACCTACAGAGTCACCAGAGAGTTCACACTGGGGAGAGGCCGTTCACCTGTAGTAAATGTGGGAAGGGATTCACTCAGTTATCTAACCTTGTGACACACTACCGGGTTCACACTGGGAGAAAATTTCAATAACCTGCTTGCTGGATATTTGTCCATCACCATTGCTGAATGCAATTTTGAGAGTGACTGTCGGTGCTGAACTCTGCAATTATTGCTGCTGCTCACCACACCCAGTTCTGCACCCTGGTCACTGGGCATGGGAGGAGTTTCTTCTGCTGTACATTCACCTTTAATGGGACTGGATCTGAGACAAATAAATTAGTTCTATTTTGAACTTTGTCATTGGTACTTAGTGAATTTATAACACACCTAGTGTACAGTAGAGCATCAACTCAGGCCAGCTGATCCTGCCAATGATTCAGTTTCATGACGGTCCTTTTAAATCCTCCCCTGTTGTTCATCTCTCGATCTCCCTGTGGTGATCGGATCCAAACAGTCACCACTCTGTGGGTGAAGAGGTTTCCCTCGAATTTCCTGCAGACTGGAGAAGTCGAGTTGACTGCAGTTCTGTCTGAGATTAACTACCAATGACATTCTCCATCAGCCCAGAGATTAGAGGGCTGAAGGAGAATGTCATTGGTAGTTAATCTCCTTATTCACAGCTCATTTCCACATTATGGGTCATTTTCCCTGCTTCTAAAGGGTTATTTGAAAACACACTGTCCTCTAAAGACTGAAAACAGAATGGGAAACCGTCAGTTGGATGTGCAACGCAGCAGAGTTAGAAACCAGAGGTGGGTCTGCACAGGGCATAGTTTGGGGCTCTGGACGATGGTCGGTGTAAGAACGTATGATGAGGAGAAGGGAATCAGCAGCGGGACGTGGCTACTACAGAGTGGAAACATTTGGAAGCTGATTGACAGAGAAAATCTTCTGTTTGTCTGACTCATGACACAAGCAATACCTGTGGTGAGGTGCTCCACTGGTTGAGGAACATGTGTATGTTGGGAATGGTTTTATCGATTGAAGGAGCTGTTCCTGCTTGTTTATCCTGTAATATTTTATCCGGGTGGTTATTATGGACTGTCCTATCTGAAATAATGTATTGATTATCGTATAATTTGTAAAATTTTGACTCTAAAACTGGATCAGGCTTGAATTTATGGTGCCTTTATGAAGTGATGGAGAATCTTAAAGCAAGATTTTGTTGAATGTTATTTGCCAAGATTGAGTTAAACTGCTGCAGGATCCTGGAATGTGTTGGATTGTGTCTGGATTCTCTTGGCATTTTCTGCACTTACTACCTTGTTTGTACTTTATGTATTGTTGATATTTTTGTGTTAACCAGCTTTTCCTGTAATTCCCTCGGTTTCTGGGTAGTGGTCTCTAACTCTGAGTGGGGTACTCGATGTTTCTTTGTCAACACCTTGTCTGCTCAGATCACTGGAATGGCTTCCATGAGGGACATACTGATTACACTGGTTAACGTTCTTCCCCAGAGTGATAATTCATTTTTCTGAGGTGGCCTCTCATTTACGTTTGCTGCTCTGTACTTCGTATCATAATTATGTATAATACCATCATAAGACCAAAAGAATAGCAGCAGAATTGGGTCCACTGTCCGATCGAGTCTGCTCGGCCATTTCAATTGTGGCTGATCTTTTTTTGTCTCCTCTTCAACCCCAGTTCCCAGCCATCTCCCAGTAATCTTTGATGCCATGTCAAATCAAGAATCTAACAATCTCTGCCTTAAATATACCAAACGACGTGGCCTCTGCAGCTGCATGAGGCAACAAATTCCACCGATTTACCACCCTCTGGCTAAAGAAATTTCTCTGCATCACTGTTTTGAATGGACTCCCCTCTATCCTGATGCTGTGCCCTCTTCCTAACCGGAAGACCATAATCTGTGTGGATTGGTGATAATATCTCCTCGCTGACGATCAACACTGGCACTCCTCAGGGGTGTGCGTTTAGCCCACTGCACTATTCTCCATATGCACATAACTGTGTCTAGGCATAGCTCAAATAACATCTACTGATTTTCTGACGATACAACCATTGTTGGTAGAATCTCAGATGGTGATGCGAGGGCGTACAGGAGTGAGATATGCCAACTAGTGGAGTGGTGTCACAGTCAAAACCTAGCACTCTACATCAGTAAGACGCAAGAGCTGATTGTGAACCTGAGGAAGGGTAAGACGAAGAAACGCATACCAATTCTCACAGAGAGATCAGAAGTGGAGAGAGTTAGCAATTAATTTTTCCCTCGAATGATAACCTCTACATGCGAAACTAATGCTGATTTGCTCATCATTCACTGTTATTGTTGCAAAATATTTCCCTACACTCCAGCTGGAAAATTGGCTGAAATTTCTAATTGTGGAAAACACTGCCTTGTATTCCAGGTATCACTCCAGAAATGATTTGCTTTCTGAATGGGCCATTCGCATTGAGTGCAGCGGTACTCTCAACAGTGGCAGGAAGAGAACCACCCACCATGTGGGAATCTGATCCAAGTTCTTAGCGGCACGGAGATGAATGAGAAAGATTCAAATGTGTTGGCAATTCAACATAACACATTTTTGTTTCCGGTTCGGTGAGGTTTTATTACTGTCCTGGTCAAAGCCCGACTAAAATGTTTTATAATCACAGACGCTTTATCGGCCTGTGGTGCTGTAGGCCTTTGATCTTGTCTCCATCTGTTTGCATTCGGATCTGATGCTCCTGCTGTTTGAGACAGTGATTATAACTTTCTATACATTTAATGATATTTTATCAACATTTCTGAAGCTGAAATGGTCTGAATTGGTAAAGTGTGACAACTTCTGTGTTATTTTGAGGTGCACCACCAGTCGTGAGATGATGTGTTATTACAGTGTGTTTCTCGTTCGTATAAAATCCACCCCTATTAGGAGCAAAAAATCAGACGTGATACTTGTTTGTGTTTATTTTTGGGGTGAATTAGAAATTCTGATTAGAGTTGATTTGCTTCCCTCCACATTTTCTCCGACAACGGAATCTCTGAAAACACTTACGGTGTGAATTATTTCTGAATGATTCATTCATCCGTGCATCTCCCATCCATTTCAAATTTTCAAATATATATTTTAAATATAACTAATTCAGCAGATGCTGGAAACCAGATGCGACAGGCAGACACACACACACACACACACACACACACACACACACACACACACACAACGCTGGAGGAAGTCAGCAGAGTGGGCAGCATTTATGGAAATGGATAAACAGTTGACGTATCGGGCTGAGACCTTTTTCAGGTCTGGAGAGTAAGGGGGGAGACGCCAGAATAAAATGGCATGAGGAGGGGAAAGGTGATAGAGGAAACCAGGTGAAAGGCGAAGGGCTAGAGCGGAAGGAATCTGTTAAGAGAGGACAGTGGAGTACAGGAAAAACAGAAGCAGTTAGGAAGTGATAGGCAGGTGAAAATAGGCATGACCCCAGAGAGGTGAACAGAAGAAGATGGGAGGGGGAGGAATTTTTTTTATTGTCATTCATAACACCAGGTTGGAGACTCCCTAGATGGAAAATATGTTGTCGCTCCCCCGTCTTGAGACAAGCCTCACCACGGCACAAGAGGAAGCAATGGACTGAAAATGTCGGATCGGAAATGGGAATCAGAATTAAAATGTTGGGATGCTGGGAAGCGCCGCTTTTCACGCTGCAGCGATGGTACTCGACGAAATGAGGTCCAATTTATCATTGGTCTCACCAATGTAGAGAAGGCCGAACCAAGGGCACCAGACACAACAGACGACCACAGCAGATTCACAGGTGAAATGTTGCCTTACCTGGAGGGAACGCGTTTCAGCCTGGACTAATGGTGAGAGAGGAGATGAATGTGTGGTTGTAGCACTTTGGGGCTTGCAGGGATAAGTGCCGTGAGGGTGTTAGGTGTGGAGGGCTGAATGAAACGGGATTATGGAGGGAGTGATCCCTGCAGAAAGCGGAGAGATGGGTTGGGAGGTAGTGATATCTTTGTTGGTAGCATCGCTTTAAAAGTGGGATCAGCCTGTAGGCGCTCACCAGGTCTTCCGCCACCTTAACAGTGATGCAGTTGCTCTTACCTACCACGCCATGACGTTTCACACCCAAAAATCATAGTTTGTAAATTCAGCCATTTCCAAAGAGATCGTAGAAAAAAAATTATCTTTACCTCACCATCACCGCCACACAACCGCTCTCCACTTCCCACAGAGATCACTTCCTCCGTTATTCCGTTTCCATTCCGAACCTCACTATTCATCTCCCTCCCGGCGCTTATCCCTGCAAGAGGCCACAGTGCTACATGCCCATCCACCTCCTACCTCAGCACCAGTCTTTGTCCCCAAACAGCCCTTCCAGGTGAGGCAACAATCTACCTACGAATCCACTGGGGTAGTCTGTGTGTCCAATGTTCCCAAGGCAGCTTTCTCTACATTGGCGAGACCCATCATTCATCGGGGACCATTTCGTCGAGCAGCTCAGCTCCATCGACCAAAAACAGATCTTACCCCAGGCAAAACCTTCGATTCCTATTCCTGTTCCTGTTCCGCAGATTTCTCTTCTTCCATGATGAGACCACCCGCAGGGTGGAGGAGCAACAACCTACAGTCTATGTTGTCTGGGTAGCCTCAATCCTGATGGCATGAATTTCGATTCTCCTTCCCGTGGAAAGAATGATCACCCTTCCCCGTTTTATTCTATTCCTCAATCTGGCCTTTTACCTCTTCTCACCTGCTTATCACTTCCTCGTCGGTTCTCTCCAGCTTCCCTTTCTCCTATGGTCCATTCTCCAGTCCAGTCAGGTTCCTTCCTCTCCATCCCTTTAGTTTTCCCGTCCACCAGGCTTGACCTATCACCGTCCAGCTTCCCTTCTCATCCTCTGTTACCTTTTTATTCTGGCGTCTCACCACTTCGTTTCCGGTCCTGAAGAAGGGTCTCGGCCCGGCACTTCGGCTGTATATTCACTCCCATAGATGCCGCCTGACCTGCGGAGTTCCTCTGGCAGTTGGTTTGTGTCGCTTTTAGTACTTTTGTTGTGAGTTATCGTGACGGAGAGTGCGAGTCAAATGTGTTATTTCCATGTTTTTGAGCCATTGATGCCTCATTGCCTTTCAATAATGAAGTTGAGTTAAAAACAGTGTGACCCATAATGTTGAGGTTATGAATGACTCTGAAAACCTGTACTCAGATAAGGTGCTTTGACGGCCAGGAATTTTCCATCCTTTCAGCTACAGGCATGTGGAGCGAGTTACTGTCAGAAATATCAAGCTGCCATTGCTCTCACGACGTGATTTTTCAGATGGTCATTAGCCTGATGGTACATGAGTAGATTTTTAAGTCTACAAATTTATTTGTCAGTTTCATGGCTCCGATTTGTGATTATCCCATTGACGGGTTGTATGTTATTAGTCTGTTTATAGGTTGTGGTGCGTTATAACATTGAAACTTTCACTGTGCTTGAACAGCAGCATTTTTTGTTATTCAGTGTGTTCTATACTTGCTTTGTTGTCTGGCGCAACCCTCGTACGGCTCTGGGGCTAACATTTGGGATTATGTTTGTGGTTGTAGTCTACTCTATGTGATGCATCCGAGAGGTTACCGAGTGTTTAATCCTCCTTAACGAACGGAACAAAGCGGTAGAGGAAATGGATGAGGTTGGTAAGGATCCTTAGGGAAGGGTGAGGGACATGAAGTGTTGAAACTAGAGAGTTGTGTCTGTCCATCCAGGGCGAACTTGGAGCGACACGGATAATCAATGGACAACATTCCGACTGCCCTCCTGAAAACAGAAGCGAAGGACGCTGGTTTAATAGACCATCAGTGTCGAATCCTTTTCAAAATGAGTGACAGAGGAGAATGTAGCATCTCCTTCAGCTGTTCACTGAGCTCAGTCTGACTGACGAGGTTAAGAGCTCAGATGTTGCAGCATGCAGCACAGTTCATTGAAACATGAAGGAATATGCAAACAACGTGGGACGTCCACTGTATGAACCATCCTGTTCCAGATAGCCATCACCCCAGACCATGCCCATATAGGATGAAATCTGCCGAGATACCCAGCAGTAAAACCAAGGGTTTTCGGAGGTTTTCGGGGTCGCTGTAATTTTGACTACTACTTGGAGCCCGGAGTCTGCCTTGGGCTCTGCTGACCACTAAATGGTTCGTGATGGTGAAAGCATTGAGCACAACAACAAGGAATGGGCTCACAGTTGAAAAGACAGAACGAAGAACACATATTACTGTCCAAAATAGTGACATAAGTAATTCTTAACTCTGCATGCAAAGGCATGTTAAAGGAAGGATATATATATATATATAGACCGTGAAGAACTTTAAGCAACTCAGTGAAGGCGCAAAGGTCAGAATCACATCCGCCGTTCTCCCGGTACAATACTTAGCGTTTAGATCCTGGAATCAAATGGCCACAAATCGATCAAAGGTGAAGGCGACGGTGAACCAAACAGAGCAATCTGTGGCGGCCTGCAATAAGAAGACGTGGGTTCTACACACGCGGACGTAAAACAGGAAGGAGAAGCCTTCGGAATTTTCATCAATATAACGTCCAGGAAAACGACCGCTAGGTCAGCCGCTGACATGGCCATCAGATAGCGGGTGACTGTTTTCGAGAGTCCGCACTTTCCCCGTGATAGTATGACAATCGTCAACACGTTCACTGTGAAAAGCAGAGGTACAGAAATTATATATCAAACTGAGAGCCTGTATGTACCAATGTCTGTTTTATTGCCACAATATATCAGCCTCTATCATGATGTTTGGCAGCGCTTTCTCTGCACCTCCCTGTCCTTGTATAGAAAACCTATAACCAACCTCCCGCCGTATTTTCCCACTCCTTTTTGTCATTTCCATCCTGGGAAAAAGACACAAGTGGTTGAGTCTATCCATGCCTCTTACGATTGCGCATAAGTTTATCAAGTCACCTCTCATCCTCGAAAGAGCTGAGCCCAGGCTCGCTCCAGAGCTTACCAATCCAGAACGAATCGATTTTTGGTTCGCAGCAGCAACATGTCCAACCAGATCCACATCTCATTTTTTCCGCCACTGTGTCAACGAATAAACAATTTTAAGAATTTAAACTTTCTTTCAAATACCCATGCAGTGCCCATGAAAAGTATTCGCCCCCTTGGATGTTTTCGTTTTATTGTGCAGCATTGTATCACAGTGGATTTAATTTGTATTTTATTTTTAACACTGATAAACCGAAAAATATCAAAGTGAAAACAAATCTCTAAAACGTGATCTAAATTAATACAGATATAGAACGTGAGCGTGACTGGGGTAGAAGAAAGAGTGTGCGGGAAGGCGAGATTGGGGTGAAAGATGGGTGGGGAGAGGGGGAGAGAGAGATAGAAATACGTAGGTAGAGAGAGTGATAGAGGGGGAGAGGGAGACGGAGAGAGAGAGACTGGGTAGAAAGCGAGTGTGGAGGGAGGGAGATTTGGGGTTAGAAAGAATGGAGATAGAAAGAACCTTGGAGTGAGGTACGAGAGAGCAATGTGGAGAGAGATAGAGTGACTGGAGGGGACAGTGGATAATAGAGGCAGGAGAGAGAGACAATGTGTAGCGATAGAGGCAGGGTGATGAGAAAGATTTTGAATGACTGAAAAGATCGGAAGCTGGAGGAGACCGAGACGGATGGGGTAGAGAAAGAGACCGGACCTGGGCAGAGAGACGTGAGAGAGAAAGACTGCGCGGACGCGGTAAATCTTGGATGAGGGTGTGTAGGGAAGAGTGAGTCAAAACCATGAAAAATGTACCGTGAGGGTCCAGAGGGCTTTCCGTCACGCACAGCATTCTGGGACTGCAGTGCCACCATTGTAAAGTGCTGCCGAAACATCCAACCTGCCTGGGTGACTCCTTCCCTTGACCCGACTCCTGCCAAACCGCATCGGCGTTCTCCCTCCCTCGGAACCTTCTTCGCCACCTCCCTGTCTCTCTCTGATCTCCAACCTCCCTCCTTGTGGACGACATTTCCGAATATAACGTTTCCAGTGCTGTATGTTGCTTTAGTTTTGTGAAATTGCAGACCTCTGCGCTTTCCACTTGAGAATATCGTCTTCTCACCAACACTCCTTGGAACGATAACCCGGCTGCACAAGTCAGATGGGTGTAAACGGATGACCCACAAATCAAGAAAACAACATTATGACCTCATTCGATTGTTCTACGGTTTCGCATGCTTCCCTGCTAATGGATCTAAAGGCAAGCCTTTTACTTGTACATCAGAGTTCCACACGTGGACACTGCATGATATACAAGTTGCGCCAATTATAGTCTGGTACGGCACTTCACTTTGAGATATCTCTGACAAATTGCTGTAGTCCAGCAGGATCCCGACAAAACGGGATTGAAACGATGGAGTAACTATGTCTCAGAGGCACATTCGAGTTTGCCACCCGTTGGGTGAACAGCTTTGTGCCTCTTGATCCTGGCCCATCTCCGGGCAGAAAGGATGGGATCGGCGGAACCAAGTAGGAAAGACAGCAGTATTACGTGAAGTATTGTGTGAAATAAGGAAGTCCGGATCCGGATCCTAGTCGCACCCGAGATGTTGTCCGATAAGTAAACAAAACCAATAGATAAAAATCAGACTGCAAGAGGTGAACAGAACGAAATTTCGTTCGTGCCTCTGCTTGCGACTGACTGCCTTTCCTTTGCAGGACCAGGTCAGTAGATTGAAGAAGGATGGGAAGTAGCAACAGTGACGTTGATCAGGAATGCGGGGAGAGTCTTCTCTGTGAAGGTAAAGAAGAAAACGAGAAAGAAGCACCCGGAGGTTGAACGAGTTACAAAATCCCT
The DNA here is from genome assembly GCF_048418815.1 of Hemitrygon akajei. Lineage (NCBI taxonomy): Eukaryota > Metazoa > Chordata > Chondrichthyes > Myliobatiformes > Dasyatidae > Hemitrygon > Hemitrygon akajei. The sequence continues at coordinate 7,842,323 of NW_027331935.1, forward strand.
GGAAGTTCCGCTGGTGCCGCTAATCTCCCTCCTGATAGGGTCTGGTTGGAAAGTGGATATACTGTACTAGATATGTGATTCCTTTTACTAGTGGCTTGTGTGGTTGGACATAAGGACGGTGGTCCTATTGGGGTCTTGTTAGTTAAAGAAAATCAAATAATTTAAACAAGAAACTGGGAGTGGAGACGGAGATCCTACGTGGGATTATGATTTTATAAAACAGTAATGTGTTTTGATTTATGCACTTTGTTTGTGCGTAGTTCACCAGAGGATGTTGTCCTTGCTTTCATAAGTGTTTGTCTGTTGTGTGTGCTGCTGTACCCTACACTCTGGGTCGAAGAAACGTTGTCTCGTTTGTCGGTGTGCATGTGTGTAGTTAAACGACAGGAAACTTGACTTCAGTTGAATAAGTGCTGGAGGTATAAGTGACACCAACCTCCGGAACAACAACAACAACAAAACTAGACTGACTGACCAAACGATCTCCAAACAAAAGAAAGGGGAGGCCTCTCAATGTTTATATCCTCACCTAGACAGCCTGAGCTCAGGCCCGAATCAGGTCTGGACAAAGTTTTAATGTTAGCAGAAGCTATACAACAAAATCAAACATCCCGAGCCCGCCTGATAACGCTCAGGCAAACGAAGCAGAGGGGCAGGAGGGTGACAAATGGCAAGTCAAAGAACTATCCAAGGAAAGATGAGGCCATTTTTAGGGCCGCTTCTGAACCATCGAGGGGTCTCAAAAAGGTACATGACTTTAATTTGCGCATTAGAACAGGAAATGGGGAGAAATAAAGAGAAGCGAATTCAGAAGTCGATCCTGTTGCATCATATACAAATATATATATATATATATATATATATATATATATATATATATATGATTGGCATCACCACGGTAATTGGACTATAGATCCCGTCTGAAGGTCGGGCTATGGGACAAATTTGTGAAATTTATAAGCCCTTGACTGGAAGTGTTCGGATGTTCTGAAATGTGGTCTGTGGAACCCACTGAGCCTGCAGTACAAAGCGCGTTTCAATTTTGCAGAGGAATAGAGGTGAAAACGATAATAACGTTAGCATGGGCACGTGGGTAAAGGGACAAGCTCGGCTGCCGTTGTGGGCTAGTCCGTCAGCATGTTGATTTTGGAGAGGGAACCAGGTGCAGGCAAACAGCAGGAGACAATATAAGTGACGTTATTTCCCGTTTCCCTGACGCATGATGGAATAGACTTGCAGAACAACTCGGCGCTGCCATACACGGAATTGAAAATAAACCTGGACTAAGATGTTAACCAACGACAGCTTATCCTGACATGCAGACCTCTGATGTATTTACATTGCACCTTAAGTGTAATCCTTAAGTATCACTAGAAACATTATTTATAATAAAGCGTCGAGTTAGTAGTAACTGGCGCGAGGTGCATAAATCTATTGTGCGTTCGTGTCAACTCTTACTTCTGTCAACCCCGGCCGAGGAGAATCACCAGTGTTGTGTACCGCTGATCGGTTGCAGGACAGACAGCAGTGAGACGGAACTGGAAATGCAACAGAGTGAGTAATGTTCCGTTAGAAAGCGGTGCAACATAATTTAAAGCAATTTTAATTCGGATTTCCAGTATCATTCTTTTATTTTTCAATCATCGGTAAACCTTCCAGATAGAGCTCAGTTCGTTCGAGAGAGAAACAAAACAAATAACTTTTTCCTGTTGCTCTGGAAGTTCATTAAGTTTCAGCGAGCATTTATCATCAATATCAATATATATTCCTGAATGAGACTTATTTTGTTCTGTAGGGGACCGGACGTGTGGTCAGAGAGAAACAGAGAATAGATGGCGAAGGAAAGAAACAGATTGTCACGAGGCCTTGGGATGTGAACAGAGATAAAGGCGTGGGAGATATGCAGGGACAACGAGGGAGCAGGTCGGAGATGGAGATGGAGTTAAAATAAAAGAAAAAATTACACGCTCTGTTTCAGCCCGATCATCTTCCCTCACGATGAAACTCACTGATCTGCAATGAGATTAAATTTTGTTCAGAACTGGACGTGGGGGAAGGAGTAAGCGAGGACAACGTGAAAAATATTGGGAGTAAAGCACCGTGAGTATCACTAAAAAGAATGAATCAGAAACAACGGAGAGAATGGAGAAAGGGAGAGGATTTTTCCTAACTGGACCAACCCGGAGTAAAACGCTGTCAGATGTAATGGAGATTATTAAAATAAAACCGGCGGGACTGACTATAGACCCTCCATCGGGGTGAATTACAGCTGAGGTGACCGCTACATATTACGTATTTGATGAAGGACACATTTCACCCGTACGGGGTAAACAGCGAGTGAAATATATCATGACAAAATGCATGCGTATTTCCCAGCGCTCAGTTGTTACCCGTGGTTCTGCAGACCGTATCGGCAAGTGGATAGATTATGAAGGAAACATGGTGTTTGAGAAAACACCTGCAGAAATCAGCAAGTCGCTCTATGATTTAAGGAATTTGGTTAACAGTTTCAGTGGATATTGCACCGCGTTCTTCAGCTCCTCTCTGAGCTTGCTCTGAGTAAATACATGTGTTGGTGCAGGAGCTGAGGACCTGCAGCATCGTCGCCGTGGAGTCTGCGATATAAATCAGATCTGCGTCCGTGTAACGAGGGGTGTTTGCAATCAGTACGTAGATATCAAAAAACCACCAGTGTTAACCACAGAAATATAAAACTACCGGTTATGCTGAACAGTAAAACGACGGATTTCATTCGGTTCTCCATTTCCGGGTCCTTGGCATTCTTTCCGTCGCTGCCGCCCCGGAGCCCCATCCGGACTTTATTGGCGGAGAAAATCCGTCTAACCGTCAGAGCATTGAACAATCAAATCAGAATAAACGGGAGACAAGGAATGAAAATGCGGTGAATCATCTGAGTGCGACCCACGAAGGCGACGTAAAGAAGCTCGCTTTGGTCAAACAGCCATAGGAAACTCCGTTAACTAGCATCAACGAATCTAATGTAAAGTAGAAAGGGATACATTCTAAACAGCCCAGAACACTCACCGTGCCTATGACTATAACAACCGTTCGTTCGATGCAATATTTTGTTTTCAACTGTTCACAACAAATGACCACAAAACTGTCATTGGTGAAGGCGACTGTCAGCCAGACAGAGATTCAGGTGCTTGCTCAAAGGAAGCAACGGACGACCTTGCAAACGGGAGTTCGATGGAGGAAGGAAGACCAGAAGTATTTCATAACAGTCCACTTCAGCAGAGGGTCAGAGATAACGTCCAGGAGATCGGCCGCTGCCATTCCCAGCAGGTAGCGAGTGATACATTTGGAGAGACCGCGCTTACCTCGGGACAAGATAGCAATCGCCACCCGGTTAACTGCAAAATAGAAGAAAAGAAACAGAGAAATTACTGACTAGTCAGGGAAACGGAACAGCAGTGTGATAGAATTAGATTAGATTTTGTGGGGGGTTTTTCTGGCTTACAGCGTAGAATCCCCAGTACATAAGAAGCCACTGACAGTGTACATTATCGGCGTGGAAGAGAACTTGCGCGAATTTTGTAATAGCGTTAAATCAAAATGAATTCGTAAGCCGACGAGAGGAGAGCTGCTTAAATTCTTCCTCAGGCGCAGTAAAGGATGGACATTCAATACAGCATCACTGGCTCTGAACAGCACAGGAATGAAATTAAATCCACACCTGCAGTTCCCTCTACTCACATTTCGGAAATAAATGAGCTATTCGCTCTGTTCCATAACCAAGCCGCGCAATTCACAGACGATTTATACGGACGTAACAGAAGGACCGCTGGTTCCCACAGATGTAGTATAGTCCGTGTCCTCCTGTGCAGACATTTCGATTCACAATTATTCCATGATATCCAATCAGGAGAGAGGAATTCAGTCAAAGGCAGCATCTCGGCTCCATTAGACCCGCTTCCAAAGCAATGGGAGTAATATTGTCAGCGCGTTCCGCCCACGGCAGAAATACGGGGACTCGGCATGTGACTGTGGAAGCACGTAGCTAGAGAAACACTTCAGAATATTAGAATTAACTATCCAGTTTCTGCCGTTTGCAGGTGTGACAGCGACTTACCGGAAATTCCAACGACTGAAATAACAGGGTAGTAAATGTCTTCTATCCGCCACATTACTGTAGATCCCACTTGAGTGACGCAGTGAACGCTATTGTACTGAATTCCACAGCTCGGCAAGACACTCTGGGCTGAATACAGCAACAAGCTATGATTTATACAGGAGATCAATCTGCAGTGATGGAGTCCCACCTTTGATACTGCTATTGAACAAACAAATGACATCACCGGTGTCTCAGGTCCAAATGCTGTCGGCATGTAACACAAACACATTAATACCATTGGCATTAGCTCACTTAGATCCTTCTGCGTAATTTTACCAAAATGTGCAACGAGACCAGTAAGTGAGCAGTCAGCGGCTCTATTTACAACTTTTCCACAGTTGTATTGTCAGCGGTCACGACTGTTCCCATTTTCCAACCTGAAACTTTCACTGTGGCTCTCTTCCCGCAAGCATTCCGGAATCGATGTTTCCAGCATTTTCGGCACTTTTCACAGTCACGCCTGTTGTTTCCTCTGCAAGTAGAACCGGTTTCCCCTCAGTGTGGACGTGATCCAGGGACACATGAAAACCTTCCCAGTTTCCTTCTGCAGACTTTCAATTAACGTCACTGATTTTTAAAAATATATTCAGCAGATCCACTTTGGTCGGTCAGACACCAAAATCACCCCATCTCGTCCCACTATGTGCCACCAGATATGAAATATACTCGCTGTACAGACAAGCTGTGTAGTTCTTCATCAGCCCTGGACCACATCAGTGTTTACCTCATTTTGATCAGCTTCCCAGTATAATGTTTATTTCCAATAACATGAAGCTCAGAGCTATCCACGGTTCCGTTCATCTCTTAAACCATCTTCCCACATCTGTTGTGTGTGTGTGTGTGTGTGTGTGTGTGTGTGTGCGCGCGCGCGCGCGCGCATAAATGTCCCTATTACATTTCTTCAAATATATATGAATAGAATTTCCTGCCCGTGCTGTGGACTTTTAAACCTTAGTGACGGACAAAGCCGCTGTTGAATCCACCTGAGGAACAGTTAGATTTTGAAATATTGTGGAGTTCAATTAGCTGTAGGAAGACAATTGGCTGATAAGGCTGCCACTCGCTGTTCTGTGGGTTATGAGCGCAACCACCAACACGTTTGTCTCTGGGAAATACTGGCATGATTTAACAGAATATATTCTGCCATGTACGGAATCCGCTCCGTATACTGACGTTTTCAACTCCTGCTCTGTCCTTAAGATATCCGTGTCGTTAGCATTCCCCTCGCAGTGTCATGGTAGAAAGAAATGCAGGACCGCCAAATAAGGCCAGCTCTCTCTCTCTGCCCCCCCCCCACTCCCTTTCTTTGTGGAGTGTAAGGAGGGGGTGAGTTACCCAGGAAGGGGGTTGGGTGGAGATGAGATCCTGGGCACCCAGGGTGCGGGGGGCAGCAGAAACCTCAAATAAAACTGATCCGAAACAAAGACAGGACGTTACAGTGGTTTATTGATTTCATCGACAAATGTAAATTAAACGATTTGTGAGCTGCTGACGTGCGGGAATAAATAAGTTGCTCCCGACAGTCACACACAATTAACTGACCGGCAACAACCAGTGCCAGTTTGAATAATCAGTCCCGTTTCTCACTGTCACTCTGCATCACGGAACTGATGATTATCTAATCACACTTCAGGGCCGTGTCCCAGATCACCGCAGATCCAGGGTCATTTCCGAGCCTTCGCGAATTGCTTCTGGAGTGCGGAAAGATAAGGGCGGGAGTTAAGGGGGTGGGGGGGGGGGGGGGGGGAAATCGGCCAAATTGTCTCCATCCTGCGGGCGGGTATGTTCACACATTCAGACGTTTACAGGTACACTCTCAGTCCGGGTCTGGACTCCTGTAGAGACTCCAGATCATTCAACCCAGTCCCACTGAAATTATTCACCGCCAGCCTGAAACGGATGGAAAAATAAAGATGAAAAAAAAACAGATTATATAATCGTGTCAGTAACAGGGTACTGGGCTTAATGTTTCAACAATAATCACAGACAAACATCACCAGAAAACCCGCGGATCTGCTGAAATTTTATCACATTGAACACTAACACAGACACTCACATGATCTGCTCCAGACTCGGGTGGGTCAGTATGAGCCGGCGGAGAGCGGGGACAGACTGGTCTGTGAGCGGGTTCCATCCCAGGTCCAGCTCCATCAGTGTTTGGTTTGTACTGAGAGCGGAGGCGAGATCCTCAGCACCAGAATCTGTAAGTTCGACATGGTTCAGACTGGAAATGAGAGAGAGATTGAGGGTGAAGGACACAGAGAGACAGGGGACGGTACAAATTCCCAGAATTTACCAGTAACACAATTACTGATCACATTAATGTTCAGTGTCAGACACCCAGTGTCTGTAAATACAATCTCCCACAGTCTGGTACTTACTTCAGTGTCTGTATTTTACACTCCGGGTTTCTCAGAGCAGCACACACCAGTTTCACTCCTGAATCTCCCAGGTCATTCCGCCCAAGACTAAACAGAAACAGACAAATTAATGAACAAAGTGATTCAAACCATGGGTCTGTAGGAATCTCTCTGACTCGGTTATTTCAGGAAACATTAAACCCTTCAGTAAATCACTGATAGGTGTTCCCATCACTGTCAATGTCCCTCACTGACCAGTTACAGGGGATTCACTGAACGTCAGTAATTTAGTCTGACGGTGTGACCCTGTAAACTCCTCATATTCTAACTCATTGCGCGATGGTTAGAAAAGTGTTCCTGACCTGTGAGTGGATCGGAAGGGATAGGGTTGAAGGGGAGAAAGTCCCACAGTGAGGAAGATTTGTGAATAGAGAAATGTCGGTGGGAAATGACACCATCTGAGGAAAAGGATGGAAAGACGGGACCTGAAGGAGGAAGGGGGGTGGGAAAGAAAGATCCCTCAGGAGGAACGGGGATGTGAAAGAGAGATCCCACAGGACGAAGCGGGATGGAGAAGAGAGATCCCACAGCAGGAACGGAGTTGGGGAAGAGACATCTCACAGGAGGAAGGGGGATCGCATTTGTCACAATTCTTCACAATCATATTCACTATAGTTTTACCCAAATCCCTTTACATTGAAACAACACAATGGAACAGTTTCACAGTTCAGAGTGAGAGAAAAATTAAGTTACCTCAATACCTGGAACTTGTGCAGCCAGGGTCCCAGCCGCTGGATTCCTTCACACAAAATGTGGCAGTACGACAGGTCGAGACATTTTATTGTATCACAGAGTCTGACAACATGAGACAGGACCGCGCAGTCAACCGGGATCAGTGTCATTCCACTGAATGAAAGTTCTTCCACAGATCCCAGTGCGGTCTGAGCCAGTTCACGATTCTGAGACTCAAACAGGTAGTGAAATGTGTTCAGGAGCCTCCTTTTACCAGCTTCACTCGTCGTGTTTTCACTCTGGCGTTTAACCTCCTCCTTCACCCAATCAATCACCCGACAGGTTGTTTCATGAGGAAATGGACCCAGAAACTCCTCCAGGCCCTGAGCTGTCATTGGGGAGGAGAGACCCGCAACAAAACGGAGGAATACCTCAAATCGCCCATCGGTCGTGTTATGGACTTCAGTGAGGAATTTCAGGATATCCTCGGGATGTAGAGTCAGGAACTGTGCGACTGCAGCTACAAACTCTTGGATGGTGAGGTGTGGGAATGTGTACACCACGCTCTGGGCAGAATCCTCTCTCCCCAAAAGCTCCATCAGGAACCCGGACAGGAACTGGGAAGGCTGCAGATTGTAGTTGTTCAAATCTCCATCTGTAAACACAGTTTTCTTATCGGACACTCCTCTGAAGGCCATCTGACCAACCCTGAGTAACACATCATGGGGGTTCTCAATCTCACGGCTGTGGTTTTTCAGGATGCTGTAAATATAGTAGGAATACAGTTGGGTGATGGTCTTGGGAATTCGCTGTGGGTCCCTGTCTCTTTGTGTGAAGAAAGGACCCAGTGCAAGAGCGAGGATCCAGCAGTAGGAGGGGTTGTAGCTCATGGCGTACAGGATCTCGTTCTCCTTCACGTGTTTGAAAACAGCTGTTGCCACCGTCTGATCTTCAAAATGCTTCATGAAATATTCCTTCCGTTCCTCATCAACAAATCCCAGGATTTCTGCCCAGACCCTGATATCTGCCTTTTCCAATAAATGTAACGCAGTGGGGCGGGTGGTCACCAGCACTGAACACCCTGGGAGCAGTTTGCCCTGGATTAAACTGTACACAATGTCCGACACTGCACACCAGCACTCGGGATCTGGGCACTGGTGCTTAGGTTCTGTATCTCTCCAACTGTCTGCAAAATAGATTCTGTGTTTGAATTCATCCAAATCATCGAATATGAACAACAATCCCTGTGGGTTCTTCCAGACATCTCTCAGGAAATTCCCAAAGTAAGGATACTGATCCAGAATCAGTTCCCTCAGGTTTGTTCTGCAGTTAATGGAGTTTAAATCCCGGAATTTGAAACTAAAGACAAACTGGAATTGTTGGAATATTTTCCCCGTGGCCCAGTCATAAACAATCTTTTGTACCATTGTTGTTTTCCCAATCCCCGCGACTCCGGCCACTGCTGCTGATCTCCCAGATTTGGATTTACTTCGGGAAAAGCTGCTCTGGAATAACTGATCAGTCTGGATTTTTTCCATCTCTCCGTGGAGATGTTTCTCTCTCCAACGCTCGTGGTCTCTGCCTCTTGCCAGCAGTTCATGTTCAACCAGTCTCCGATCTCGAACAGCAGAAATGACGATGAGCTCAGCGTATCGAACAACCAGCTGGAAAACCTTCACCTTCTCCCTCATCAGGACCGTGTTGACTCTCAGTGTTTCAGTTTGTGCCCGCAGAGTATCCATGTGTTTCTGTTGAACATCTTCAATGGGAACAGACAGCGTTCAAACTGTTAGATGTCTCAACTCAGAACTCAGTATTTAAGCACACAAGAGTTAGCCCAAAGCTATTGCATTAATTGAATTAATCAATGAATGTCCGTACAGTAAAGTAAATTTGCTTGCCTGGTCTGGATAAACACATGGTCATCATATTTCCATATTAACTGTGCTGTGAAGATGAGTCTTTCCCTGGTAGTTTACTGACCCCAGACTGTCCCGTACTGGATACCCTCTCACTACAGCCACAGATATCACTGTTCATGCGGAAGAAACTTTTAATCCCCATTGTTGATGAGGTGTGTGTGGAGATAGAGAAAAGGGAAGTTGGCATTCTGTCAAAGGAACAGGTCGGGGAATCACAGCTCCCCCCCTCCCCTCTCAACATCACTGATTCAAAACGCAAAGAAATATATTCGTTGATCAGCACCTGCTCTGTGGCTGGGTAGCTGGGGGAGAAAATGTCAATGACTTGTTCTGGAGATTGAGACAGTCAGCATTTTGACACAAACCACAGACAATCCCCCCCCCCCCCCCACTTCCATCATCACAGATGCTGCTCAGCTCACTGAGTTCCTTCAGAAAATGGTTCGAGACGGCAGATCTGCAGTACCGTGTCTCTTAAAGAGTCTGTGTTGTAAATACTCAACAGATCCAAGATTAAATATACACGAGTGTAAAGGGGAAGGAAATAATTGTTACTCCGGATCTGGTGAAGCACAAACTCAGATAGTGTATGCAAAGGAAAACTCGGTATTTTTTTTCAATCGTTCTGGTGGTGGGGTGCGGTTGTTAGTTGTGGATGTGTTGATCTGTCTTACTGCTTGAGGAAAGTAACTGATTTTGAGTCTGGTGGTCCTGCCGTGGATGCTACGTAGCTTCCTCCCTCACGGGGCGGGGCAAGCAGCCCGTAGGCAGGATAGGTGGGATCCTTCCTAACGCTGCTGGCCCTTGTCCGGAGCCTTTCTGTATATACGTCCCTTATGAGAGGTGGGATGGGGGTGCCAGTGATATGTCTGGGCAGTTTTGACTACCCGTTGTAGAGCCTTCCAGTTGGCCACAGTTATGCAGCATGTTGGCCTGTCCTCTGCAGCACAGCTGTAGAAGGACGGGAGTGTAGAGGTGAGTACAGGTCAGACAACGTCTGTCGAAACGGGAGATACCACTGGTCTATGGCTTTAAATACAAGTTTGAAAACCATGTTATTTACAGGTCGGGAGTTAAAGAGAGCAGAGACCGAGGAATTTTGGTAGCAGCCAGCATGAAGTCTCATTACACTGTGATGTTTAAGCATTCTCCCCATTTAGGTAATAGTCCACCCTATTGTTTCTCTTGCCAAAATGCATTACCATTCATTCCCCAACATTGTAGTCCATCTGCCACAATTGGCCCACTCTTCCAATTTGTCGAAGTTTTGCTGCAATCGCATTGCTTCTTCAGCACTACCCACCCCTTCGCCGATCTTCGTATCATCAACAAATGCGGTCAGTAAAGGAGCCCAGCAGAAAGCAGCTGATTGGGCAACCAACGTCAAGTGACCTTGGAAAAACTCATACCAATAGAGTGGTAGCTCAAGTGGAGCGGCCAGTAAAGGAGTGGAGCTTTGCGGCTTTGACTCGGGGAGCAGCCTTGTTGAGGAAAGGTCCTTGTGAGGAAAGAGCGAGTCTTTGGCGAGGAAGCTGAGGGAGGAGATTACGCCACAGTTGGTGAGGGTGAGAGGTGGTGAAGAGATGACAGGTAAACTGATTCAGTGTGATGCTTGCCTGATGTGGGAGGTCAGGGACACTGATGGTGCTTCCGGCTGCTACAACTGTGAAAAGTGTGTCCAGGTTCAGCTCCTGAAGGACCGTGTTGGGGCACCGGAGAGGCAGCTGGATGACCTCAGGTTCATCCGGGAAAAACGAGAGTTTTCTGGATAGTACCTACAGTGAAATCGTTACACCGAAGATAACAGAGGAGAGAACGGGGGTGACAATGAGGAAGAGATGGAAGCTTGAAGTACAGGAGACCCTGGGGGATGTGCCTCTTGAAATCATGTTCACCCTCTTGGAAGCTTGGGACAGAAGACACTGCCAGTCTGAGAGGTGAAGGGGTCTGCGAGTCAAAAATTGGCACTGAAGCAAAGCCAAAGAGACAGACGACTGGCAGAGCTGTGGGTTTTAGATTCTTAGACCACTGGGATCGGTTTTGGGGTAAGGATGAATTGTACAAAAGGGACGGGTTGCACCTTAGCAGTCGGGGGACCAGCATTCTGGCCGGCAGGTTTGCCACTGCAACACGGGTGTGTTTAAACTAATAAGTGTGGGGAGGAGACAAACTGGAAATATAAGGATGGAGTTAAAGGGAAAGACTGAATAAGAAAAGTTAAGAAAAACATCAGAATTTACGGGGCAGAAAGCTCAGGAAGGGATCGGAGAGTATGGCCAAGTACAATAGGACCAATGAGACAACCTAGGGGAGTAATGGATTAAAAGTATTATATATGGATGAGCTTGAAGCTCAGTTGGAAATTGGCAAGTATGATGTTGTAGGAATAACAGAGACATGGCTGCAAGAGGACCAGGGCTGGGAAATGAATATTCAAGGATATACATCCTATCGAAAGGACAGACAGGTGGGCAGACGGGGTGGGGTGGCTCTGCTGGTGAGGAATGAAATACAGTCCCTTGCAAGGGGTGACATAGAATCAGGAGAAGCAGAGTCAGTATGGATAGAACTGAGAAATTGGAAGGGCAAAAAGACCCTAATGGGAGTTATCTACAGACCCCCAAATAGTAGCCTGGATATAGGGTGCAAGTTGAATCAAGATCTAAAATTAGCATGTTGCAAAGGTAATGCTACAGTTGTAATGGGGGATTTCAACGTGCAGGTAGACTGGGAAAATCAGACTGATACTGGACCCCAAGAAAGGGAGTTTGTGGAGTGCCTCCGAGATGGATTCTCAGAGCAGCTTGTGCTGGAGCCTACCAGGGAGAAGGCAATTCTGGATCTAGTGTTGTGTCATGAACCGGATTTGATAAGGGAACTCGAGGTAAAGCAGCCATTACGAGGTCGTGACAATAATATGTTGAGTTTTAACCTACAATTTGAGAGGGAGAAGGGAAAATCGGAAGTGTCAGTATTACAGTTGAACAAAGGGGACTATGGAGCCATGAGGGAGGAGCTAGTCAAAGTTGACTGAAAGGATATCCTCGCAGGGATGACAGTGGAACAACAATGGCAGGTATTTCTGGGAATAATTCAGAAGGTGCAGGATCGGTTCATTCCAAAGAGTAAGAAGGATTCTAACGGGAGTAGAGAGCGACCGTGGATAGCAAGGGAAGTCAAGGAGAGTATAAAACGTAAGAGAGAAGAAGTATAACATAGCAAAGATGAGCGGGAAGCCAGAGGACTGGGAACATTTAAAGAACAATAGAAGATTACTAAAAAAGGCAATATGCGGAGTATATAAAGGAGGATAGTAAAAGCTTCTTTAGGTACGTGAAGAGGAAAAAGCTATTTAAGATCAAAGTTGGGCCCTTGAAGGCAGAAACAGGTGAATTTACTATGAGGAGCGAGGAAATGGCAGACGAGTTGAACAGGTACTTTGGATCTGTCTTCACTAGGGCAGACACAGGCGATCTCCCAGATATAATAGTGGCCAGAGGACATAGGATAATGGAGGGACTGAAGGAAATTCACGTTAGGCAGAAAAAGGTGTTGGGTAGACTGATGGGAATGAAGGCTGATAAATCCCCAGGGCCTTATGGTCTGCATCCCAGGGTACTTAAGGAGGTGGGTCTAGAAATCGTGGACGCATTGGTAATCATTTTCCAATGTTCTATAGATTCAGGATCGGTTCCTGAGAATTGGAGGATAGCTAATGTTATCCCGCTTTTTAAGAATGAAGGGAAAGAGAAAACAGGGAATTATAGACCAGTTAGCCTGACATCAGTGGTAGGGAAGATGCTGGAGTCAATTATAAAAGATGAAATAACGGCATATTTGGATAGCAGTAACAGGATCGGTCCGAGTCTGCATGTATTTACGAAGGGGATATCATGCTTGACTAATCTTCTGAAATTTTTTGAGGATCTAACTATGAAAATGGACAAGAAAGAGCCAGTGGATGTAGTGTACCTGGACTTATAGAAAGCCTTTGATAAGGTCCCATATAGGAGATTAGTGGGCAAAATTAGAACACATGGTATTGGGGGTAGGGTACTCACATGGATAGAAAATTGGTTGGCAGTCAGGAAACAAAGAGTAGGGATTAATGGGTACTTTTCAGAATGGCAGACAGTGACTCGTCGGGTACCGCAAGGCTCGGTGCTGGGACCGCAGCTATTTACAACATACATTAATGATTTAGATGAAGGGATTAAAAGTAACATTGGCAAATTTGCAGATGACACAAAGCTGGGTGGTAGTGTAAAATATGAGGAGGATAGACTCCAACGATTCAATCACTTAGGTTAGGCTAACTGGCCTGTAATTCCACAAACAAGAGAAAATCTGCAGATGCTGGAAGTCCAAGCAACACAGACAAAATGTTGGAGGAGCTCAGCAGGCCAGACAGCAGCTATGGAACAGCTGACGTTTTGGGCCGAGATCCTTCGGCAGGACTGGAGACAAAAAGCTGAGGAGTAGATTCGAAAGGTGGAGGGGGGAGAGAGAAATGACAGGTGATAGGTGAAACTTGGAGGGGAGGGGATGAAGCAAAGTGTATGAAGTTGATTCTTGATAGAGACGGAAGGCCATGGAAGCAAGAATAAGGTGGGAGGGTCACCAGAGGGAGGCGATGGACAGGCAAGGGGATAGCATGTGATATGTACGAGGGCATGGGGAACGGTGAAGGGGGAGAGGAAGCCTTTCTGGACACTTAAGAAACCGATATTCATGCCATCAGGTTGGACGCTGCTCAGACGGAGCGTAAGGTGTTGTTCCTCCAACCCGAGTGTGGCCTTATCCTGACGGTGCAGGATGCCATGGACTGACGTATCCGAATGGGAAGAGGAAATAAAATGGGTGGCCACTGGGAGATCACGCTTGTTCTGGCGGACACAGTGCAGACGCTCGGCGAAACCGTTCGCCACTCTATGTCCGGTCTCATCGACAGACAACAGACCATACTGAGATCAACTACGCCTCCCTCTTTTGCTCTCTCCACCCACTATTTTCCTTTCTGCCATGCCTTCTGTCTCGTTTATAACCAACTTCCTCGCTCTTTGCTCATCCCTCCTTCTCCAAATTTCACCTATCGCCTGGCATTTCTCTCTCCCCTCCCACCCTCAGCATTTCTCTCTCCCCTCCGACTCCTCAGCATTTTATCTCCAGTCCCACCGAATGTTCTCAGCCCGAAACGTTGACTGTACTTTCTCCATAGATGTGCTGAGTTTCTCCATCATTTTCTGTGTGATAGCCTATACTTTATTTCTTTTGTCTTCATCCCTTCTTTATGCTTCTTTTTGGTACCTATTGTTAGATTTTAGAAGCTTCCAAATCAACTAGCTTTTCTCTCACTTCTGCTACATTATATTGCGTTTCCTATTCTATTATGCAGTCCCTAGCTGCCTCCTAAGGGATCATTTATAATAATCTCCCTGATAAGATCTGATCTCAGAGTGTCAGGGACATGTAGGGTATCACAGAGTGCTGGGAACCTGTTAGGGACGTGTGGGGTCTCACAGTGTCTCAGGACACTGCCCGGGATGTGTAGGGTCTCACAGAGTACTGGGAACCTGTCAGAGCTGTGTGCAGACTCACAGTGCATCAGGACCTTGCCAAGGTTGTGTGGTGTCTAACGGTGTGTCTGGACCCTGTCAGGGGTGTGTGGGGTGTCATAGTGTGTCAGGGCCCTGTCAGGGGTGTGAGGGGCTTCACAATGTGTCAGGACCCTGTCAGGGTTGTGCGGGGTCTCATTTTGTCAGGACCTGTCAGTGGTGTGTGGTGTCTCACAGTGTGTTGGGACCCTGTCTGGGGTGTGTGGGGCCCCACAGTGTGTCCAGAACCTGTCAGGAGTGTGTGGTGTCTCACAGTGTGTCAGGACCCATGTCAGAGTTGTGTGGGGCCCCACAGTGTGTCCAGACCCTGTCAGGGGTATGAGCTGTCTAACAGTGTGTCAGGAACCAATCAGGTGTGTGTTGTGTGTCAGGACGCTTTCAGAGGTGTGTGGGGTCTCACAGCGTGACAGGATCCTGTCAGGAGTGCGTGGGTCTCTCTATGTATCAGGAACTTGCTGGGTGTCTGTGTGGTCTCACTATGTGTCAGGACCCTGCCAAGGGTTTGTGAAGTCTCACAGTGTGTCAGAACCCTGTCAGGGGTGTGTGGTGTCCCACAGTGTATCAGGAACCTGTCAGGTGTTTGTGGGGTCTCACAGTATGTCAGGATCCTGTCATTAGTTGGTGGGGATTCACAGTGTGTCAGGACCCTGTCAGAGGTGTGTGTGGTCCCACAGTATGTCCGGAACATGTCAGGGTTGTCTGGTGTCTGGCTGTGTGTCAGGACCTGCCAGCGATGAGTGTGGTCTCACAGTGTGTCAGGACCCTGTCCGCGATGTGTGGGGTCTCACAGAGTTTCTGGACCCTGCCAGTGATCTGTGAGGTCTCACAATGTGAGAAGACCTTACCAGTGGTGTGTGTGGTCTCACAGTGTGTCAGGACCGTGTCTGGGGTGTGTGGGGTCTAAAACTGTGTCAGAACCCTGTCAGGGGTTGTGTGCCATCTCGCAGTGTGTCTGAACCCTGTCAGGGGTGTGTGGGGTCTCCATTCAAAGTGTTCGGCTGTAATAGGGAGCGTAGGAAAACATTAATTGTAGACATATTTTCTTTAGAGAATATGACAGTGGTAGAAATGGTGTTCTTCAATAGTCAGGGAGAGATTCTGTTTCATGTACAGAAATGGCTGTAGGAATTTCACTGTTGTGTTTGTTCCCTCGGCAAACAACATGAAGAATAGTGAGCAAAAAGCTTGTAGCGATTTCCCAAACCCATGGTGCAGAGAAACTGAGGGGTTTCATTGACCTGATGTGGACTGGAACCGCATTAACAGAGGTGAGTAGTTTGGAAATATCCTGATTCATCTATCTCTGGTCCCATATTTAAATTATCATCTTTGGAATTTGCTCTTGTAATTGAGAGAGACAGAACCAGGGTTCTGGCCGAGATTCCTTATATTTCTGTTGAGAGCTTTGAATAATCAGATAAACATGGGCTGATGCAATATTAATAAGTTTTGTGATGTTTGTCTTTCCTACGCGCTCTCCTCTGTTAAATGTGCAGTTGAGTGATCCAACTCAGTCTGCAGTGATGAAGCCTTACAATCTCTTGAGCCCATGAACTGCCCCGGGCTCCGTTTTCACAGTCATGATGGGCTTATAGATGTAGTGAGCTTTCCATCCAGACGATCACAGTTTAACTAATTGCAATATTATTTAGAGATATTTTCAGTCATTTTCACCTTCCTTGCCGTGATCCCACAACCCTCAGTTTCTCTGTCCTAATTCCCATCCCTCACCCTTCCACAGTGTCCATCGCACAACACCGGCAGACATGAATTTCAGCTTCTGTGGACTGAGCTGAGGAATATGTACCCCAATCTCACCCTCTCTAACACTGTAGCAGTGTTTGCACTAGGGAGAGTAGATGTGAACACAGTGTGTTCATATGCTGCTCTGTGGTTGAACAGACCAGTTGGGATGTTACCTGATTTTCTAATTAAAGTGATGCTATTATTACTATTCTGTGACTGGAACTTCAGTGGACGCCCAACTCTAAGAAAAGATAATCTGCTGGGGTAAGTTTAGAAAATGGTTAAGAATGAGTCTGTTCAGGAGAGGGCAGTGGCTATCAAGAGAAGGTTTTGACATCTTGTGTGAAGAAATATAAGTTTTTAATTCCATTTTCCATATCCCCCTCTCCCTTTCTCCACGTAGACTCGCAGTGGAGGGACTTGTAGGCCCTGAAGTGATGTGACCAATTTCCTCAAATTCGCCAGCTCTCTGCCTCTTTCCTCAAAATGACCTTTGAAAACATTCCCTCTAAGAAACACGTGTTCTCACTGTGTTCTCTGTCACAGTGCCCATATTTACCAGGTCAGATCCCTGTGGCTCAACAACCTAACCGCCGGACGCAGATTACAACCGTTGGTGGAAACAGAGGTCAAGTTTCAACTTAATGAACTCTGCTGCAGCCCATTCTGGGCTATTGCATACCGCCCCACTACTGGAGGGATGTTGAGGCTTTAGAGAGGGAGCAGAAGAGGTTTACCGGGATGCTGCCTGGTTCAGAGGGCATGTGCTATCATGAGAGGCTGGATAAAATTAGATTGTTCGCTCTGGATCATCGGAGGCCGAGGGGAGCTCTGACACAGGTTGAGAATATCATGAGAGGCAGAGATAGAGTGGACAGAGATCATCAGTTTGTCGCGGTTGAAATGTCTATTACCAGAGGGAATATATTGAAGGTGAGATGGTGTAGAATGGAGTATGATGTGAGGGAGAGCTTTTTATTCATCAGAGAGCCGTGGCTGCATGGACCGCGCTGCACAGTAAGGTGATAGAGACAAATTATCAGAAGCTTTTAAGAGTCGTTTGGATAGACACATGGATGTAAGGAAGATGGAGGAGTATGGACATGGTGTAGGAAGGAGAGATTAGAGTTGGGTTATGCTGAACTTCTCAGCTGGTTCGGCACAATATTATATGACTAATGACCTATTCCTGTGTTATACTCTTCAATGTACAATGCACGTTCACTTACCTTTCAGCTCACTGAGAACCTTGATTAAACCTTGAGCGGGATTTGATCGATGGGAGGGATCACAACCTGTTTCAATTTAAACACATTGAGGGAATGATGTGTAAAATTTTAAAGTGTGCTGTATTCAATCCAAATTTGAATTAATCTCTGATATTTTCTCACCATATATCTGTATTTCGTTCAGTATTTTGTCCAACATTGCAACATCATTCCACATTTTCACAAAGGTTTCCCACATCACCCTCCGGGCGCGGGAGCCTTTCTCCATCACCAGGCTCAGGAGGAGTTTAGAACTGTCTGCCCGCTCTCCCTTATCAGCGAGATCAGAGATTTTCTGAGAAGAGTAACAGTGAACATATTGGGGACTGACAGTTTCACACAGAGAATGAGAAGTAAATGATGTGCTCTGTAACGGGATCACATTGAGCAGTCACCCGGACAGGTGCCGCTCCTGTCTGGACGTGGACTGTACATTCTGAGTGCAGAGCACAAGGAGGGACATTCACTGTGCACCTGGTCCACCAGTCAATGACATCCTTCATTGACGTGGCTCCAATTCCCTCACCGGGTTTGACGGTGTAAAACAGAAATCATAAAATAACGATCACAGAGGAAGAAATAAAACTGGAGGGTTTTATTTTATATAACAGACTGAACAGCCTCAGAGAAGTTGCAGAAATTATGATGTGATTCATCTCCTCAGTCCGCCAGTGTCCAACATGACAGCGGATTACTGGCTGACATCTGACACCTTTCGCTTCCCTTTTCCAGTAGAGATTTTTTCAGTGATTACACGTTACAACATGGCAATGTTCCCCCATCCACACTGTTTGCAGTTACGGATTATCTCCACCCAGAACTGAACACACCCGGGCTCCTGTGGCATTCACTGATGATGTCCCGGTTCTCACTGACATCCTGC
This sequence comes from Hemitrygon akajei, assembly GCF_048418815.1. NCBI lineage: Eukaryota > Metazoa > Chordata > Chondrichthyes > Myliobatiformes > Dasyatidae > Hemitrygon > Hemitrygon akajei. The sequence continues at coordinate 7,860,984 of NW_027331935.1, forward strand.
CGTCGCTCTGTACATTTTTCACAGACTGAAACTTCCTGTCATGTTTGCATTTAATGCACAGACCTGTTACTTGCTCAACTCATTCTGAACATCGAGCAGCTCCCCACCAGTCCGCGGGGTCTTTTCACCTCTTTCCATCTCCGGTTCAGATTCACATGTTCGGGATTGCATGTGGAGTACTTATTTCCCAGTTGTTCTTTTATCTAATTTAATATCCGTTGAGTCAAAGATCTGACAGCCATCAGTCCTGTGATGTGTGAAAATTCAAACCCATTCTCCCTCCCACTCACCCGATGTTCCTCTCTGCTGAACTGTTTCTCAGCCTTTAACGCCAGACTCACTCCGTGAACCCGTCCTTCCATCGCCTGCTCCAGCCTGTCCCGGTAGAAGTCCGTCAACTGCAGCAGCTGGAAATCGTCCCAGCTTGCCAGGAGCTCAGTGATCACTGAGCCCGGACCTGTGAAGGAAAATGAGGAGCATTAAAGAAATTACTGACCTCATACTGGACAGTAACGTTCCCTTTGGAACCTAAAGATCACCAAACACAGTCCGAAATATATGTATATGGGGATGGGGGGTGGGGGGGAGGTGGGGTGGAACAGGCTTTGGCCGGGGGATCGGGGGCGCCGGGGTTGTAGGAGCAGGTATAGTTTCATCTGTTGAAGGCTGCTCTTTCGTGTCCCCAGGAATATAACTCTCTGTTTGGAAAGGACCCTGCTTATTCCTAAGAATATAGTAACCCAGCACCATCACTCTCCTGGTGCTGCCCATCACCACCGCTTTGCTCTCGGTTACTGTCTGCCGGCCTGATCAACCCCTTCCTCAGCAAATCTCTGGAGAATCTCACAAAATGCTGGAGGTACTCAGCATGTCAGGAGGCATCTATGGAGGAGAATAAGCAATCAATGTTTTGAGCCAAGGCCCTTCATCGGACTGGAAATGAGGGAACAGAAATTCTAGATATTGCCACATTACTTTCCATTCATCGTGGTCCTCATCCAAAATGTCAAATCTTTATTCCTCTCCATGGATGCTGCCTGACCTGCTGAGTTCTGCCAATATTTTGTGTCTTTTTATTGCCCACAACTTTCAGCATCTGCAGAATGTCATGTCTTCTAGAGTAACTCGCTATTTTAATGTGCATCACAATCTGTTACAGGAGCAGCAGCAGACGGTAATTGTACACCTTCTAAGTTTGACTGTATTTCCCCCAGAAATGTTAACTCCCTCTCTTATCTCTCTGTTCAGTTTTCACAAACACTTTGTGAATTCCCAATATTGAATTAAACACAGACGCAGAATCAGCAGAGTATTTATAAATTAAAATAATTCGCCAACATACCCGTGTCCTTTCCCGATGTTGACGACACTGGAAGTCCTCCCCTGCCTGCACATTGACCCATTGTGAGGACAGGTGTGATCAGATTTTGTTGCTCTGTAACAAAACAAATAACAGGAGGGTCAAACATTAATTGGGGTTTAAAGGAGAACACTGTTTTGTTTTTAAACTGAGGCAAACACTTCCAAACATCTTGGGCCTGTCCAGTGAAGCCTTGACAGGGCCTGATCCAGCTGAGCCCATCGATTTCCGCGCTCTCCATCTATTGTACACCGTGCCGGGACTTCCGGGGTACCTACGCGCTTATATTGCAGACAATTCCCTTTTCGGAGCCAGTCTTGTGTCCTCGAATGGGAGTGAAGTGTCAATGGAATGGCAAGGCAGGTTGAGCAGACAGCGCCCACTGCTTTGGCCCTCCTACCACTGGTGGTGCTATGGTGAGTAATGGACAGCCGTTACAGCAGTGTGGGTTGAAACATTTCTGCTGATTATTGGGACATCCATTCCTCTCGTCACTGAATTATACAGATTTCTCAGTCACACCTGATTCTCACCATCTCCTTTCAGTTTTACATCCCCCGGGCATTGACACCAGTGGCAATATAGACCATGGTTTAAGTCTGTATAGAATCACCCTGACATCCTGAACAATGAAATCTCACACATAGCATCATGACATCTTGTTCTGAACCACTATGTTATCTCCGGCAGAACTTTAAGACCATTATTATCATCTACACTCGGTCAAGATTTCCTTGGACACAGCACCTGGCTATTATCAGATAGTTATATGGTACCTTGTTAAGCACAGTGTAGACCCGCCATACATCCGAAACAGCAAGTTGGGAAAATTCATTGTAACCTGTTGCAATATGAACCAGACTCCTGAATTTAGTATCAAACTTTCTAACCATGCCATGTACATTCATATACAAATCAATGTCATGAATATCTAATTAACGAGGCCTCGACACTGACATGCACTTCCCACTCGTCACGGACATCCATTCGTTAAATCCATCTTCAGTCATCACCCTCTGCTCTCTGTCACTGAACCCGGTGTGAATCCAGCTCACCAGCTCCCCGAGAATCCCACGTGGCCTATCCTTCCAGATGAGCTGTCATGCGGGATCTTGTTACAGACTTTTCCAAAGTTCAGATGAATATGTTACAATCCAGCAACAATGAATATATGATTGAAACAGGGTTTTTATAACAAATAAAACATTTATTAAACACTGCTAAAAAAAAACAAAAAGTAAACAAACGCCTAACAACCGGAAGTCAGCTGCGATACGGCAGCTCGAACAGTTCTTAAAGCGAGAATCCGAAAACAGTTCTTAAAACGATAATGCAAAAACAGTTCTCAGAAGTAGTAATATGAAAGTCCAAAATTTTAGCCAGTCGCTTAGGAGAGACTTCTTGAAACAATTTAAATTCTCTTTCACGTCGTGTTACTGCTGTTCCCAGACGAAGTATGTTTTGATCAAAGGATTCATGATGAAGAAAATGAAACGGCTTAAAGGCACTGACCTTTCTTTGGCGAAACTTCACCCAACCCTCTATTTTTCTGGTAGAACAGGAGTTATCATGGGCATAGCTGACAAATTCCTTCCGAATGAGAATCAAACAAGGTCGAACCTGCTTTACCATCGAAATCAACTTTCCTCGATCATTAACTTACTGAACTTCAAATCTTCACTCTCCAATGACTGGACTGGCAGTATTATGGCAAAACTGACGGGAATAACCTTTGACTTAAGGCAGAAAGTAAAACTCCACTTTTAAATGAATCTGCGTCATAACATCGGAATACACAGAAGCGTGGTGTCACTACCAAATTCAACCACGAACTGCCCACATCACAGGGTGGGGTTCTCCTTTAATACCCGGTTGGGGGGGAAGCTATCACATGACCTCTCACTGGCGGGAAAATGACATCAATCCCCCATCACAAGACCATTACCTCATCTCCAGCATAGCTTCAATTACATCATGGTCACGTGACTGGTATAAGATACCCACGGGTACGTAACAAATAACATCACTGCTCTATTTTATCTGTCTTCAGTTAGCTCATCAAAAGTTTCTAGAATACTTGTCAGATATGATGTCCCACTGAGTGGTGCAGATGACAATTTCCCCACAATCGATGTCCAACCGACCGGGACTTCAGCTTCACGGTAGACTGAGGAAATTCCAATCCAGTTGTAGAATTGCCGACCTGGACTGAAGCTTGCATACTGCCAGTTCCATACCCTCAGAATCACTAACCCAATATTATGACCCATACAAAGACGTTATGGTGCCGGCGATTTGCCGTGGTGTTCCTGCCATTTCCGATTCACAAACTGATGTTGAACTGGAACCTAATGACCCTTTGCCGGGGCCGGGGCTCAGTCTGGTTCACCGGTCTGTAGATTGTGAGAAGATGCAGATACACTTCAGCTTGTTTCCAACAACTAAACTGAGCAGGTTTGATCACAATGGCATTGCTGTGTGGGATCTTGCCCAGCACAGCTGTCTGCCATGCTTCCGCTCAGTGTAGCAGGAAGAAAATGTAAAATTATAAAATAGAAAAATATGGGAACTCCGTACATCAGGTTACATCCGAGAAAGGAGAAATGGTGGAAGATCCAATATCTGAACTGGAACTGTCCAAGATGCTGTCGATCGGCTTTTCCAGTATTTTCGTCTTTTTACTTGAAATTTCCTGCAACTGTAGCTTTATCCCACCTCTTTATATTATGCACAGATGGTAACTGATTGTAAAATACCAGCAACACGCTAAAATGTTTGTTGGTTATCAGTTCATTCTGACCCTGGCGTAATACACTCCATACAATCAATGCCAGCCGAATGGCCGCATTCAGTGTGTTGGGAATATGTAAAACAATTATCGACCCCAGGCATCGATCCATCTGAAGCTTGGATCCGATACAGGGCCGGTTGTTGGAAGTAAAGTTCCCCAGGTACATCTTAATGGATGGGTTCAAACTCGGCATCACCACCTCACCCCGCTCCTGGGACCAGAACACCAGGGGCTGAGCGGCGGCTCCTCTCAGGCGGTTCAGTGTGAAGGACCTACAACCCTGACTGACCCCTGCAGTTTGTGTCCAGGAAGTGGAACGAGGCGGCCAGTTCGAGGAAGTTAAAGGGACTCACTGCCCAAAATCTCTACCCCTCCCCCCCCCCCCCCCCCCACACCGGGATCGGCCTCAGTACTCACCGATGGGAAATTGTCAGTCGTGTTCACCCCGAGTGACCGGCCTCAATACTCACTGATGAGAACTTGGTCAAATTGTTCTCCAGACAGAGATCGGTCCTCCGGCTCCAAGCCGATGATCCGCTTCAACAGAGAACGGAAAGAAAACCACCGCCCATCCGGGGAATGTGAGCGCGGGGGCGGAGCTTTGACGGCGGAACCCTCACGTGCTGCAGATTGGCGTTTGAAATGGGAGTGAGAAACAGGATCATGTGACGGGAGGAGGGTCTCCCATCTGAACCGGTTTCACACGCTGCCCGACCTACCTGCCGCATTTTACATCTTATTTCGTATTAACACCAACTACAATTTTCAGTTTTTCCCTCTGCATCTTCCATGTCCCGATCACTCCACCACCCGGTTCTTAGAGTTACGGGATCAATTCCCATCCCGGTCCGATACAGAATTCCCACTCCAACAGGAATTATGCAGGTTTCATTGAAAACACTTCTATGTTTATAAACACTAATTTCTATTTACATTCCTCCGGAGCCTCACTGGACAGGAGCACTGAAACATCAAGTGAGAAACAGGAGGAGGTGGCATTCTGTCCCTTAAACCATCAACAAGATGACGGCAGCTCTTCAATCTCAGCCACGTTTGTGCCCGATCCTCATTTCCTCGATCCCTTCGGTCTCCACACATCTGCCGGCCTCTGTTTTATGTGAGGACGATCACTGAGACTTCCCCCTGCAGGAATCAGTCTGGCGAATCTCCAAAGCAAACACTCTCTCACTTCTTATAATCCTCCATGGAATTAAATTCCATTTCTGCAGCCCCGTGTGGCCCCCACCACACACCTCGCACTCCGTCATTATTTCCACCTTCCTACCTCTCCCCTCAACTGGATCCACCTCTCATTCCCCAGCTCTTGCCCCATCCCCAAACCTCGCGTCTTTTCTCCGACTATTTCCCGTCCACTCACAATCCAGAGGGAGTGTCTCGGCCCGAAATGTTGACGGTCCATTTCCCTCCACAGATGCTGCCCGACCCACTGAGTTCCTCCGGCAGTTTGTTCTTTGGTCTGTATAACCCATGTTAGTATGGAGAGCGGGGTTTTACACCATATTCCAGGTACAATCTCAACAAAGCCCAAATAATTTTACGGTAATTACCACACTCAAAGACGAGAAAGCTTGCAAATGCTGGAAATCCAAAACACCACACAAAATGATGGAAGAGTTCAGCACAACAGGCAGTATCTATGGGAAAGAATAAACAGTACACATTTTGGACCACGAGTCTGTTTCATTACTGAGGAGGAGGGGGAAGTGATCTGAATAAAGAGGTGGGGAAGTAGAAAGAGAGGAGGTGGAAGGTGATAGCTGAAGTCAAGTGATGGGCTGTTCAAGGGCTGGAGACGAAAGAATCGGAGCGTTGTCAATGGGAGAAAGGGAAAGAGGGGGCACAGGAGGAAGTATTAGGTTAGTGAGCAGAAATGAAAGCTCTGGGTGGGGAGTGCGGAACAGAGAAGTGGGTGGGTGTATTTGTTTACTGGAAGGAAAATTCAATATTCATACAATAAGGTTGGAGAGCACTCAGATGGAATATAAGGTTTTGTTCCTCCACCTTGAGGGTGGTTTTATCTTGGCACAAGAGGAGGCCATTGATCGAGATGTCGGAATGGGAATGTCTGGCCACTGCAAAGTCCCCCCCTTGTGGCAGATATTTCAGAAATGCTCGACAAAACGGTCTCAGAATTTAGGGCGGGTCTCACCAATGTAAAGGAGGCCCCATCGGGAGCACACGACACAATAGATGACCCCAGCAGATTCGCAGGTGCAGTGCTCCTGGACGGACTGTTTTGTGTCTGAATGGAGGTGAGGGAGGAGGTGTACGGGTAGGCGTAGCATTTATGCCACTTGTACAGATAAGTGCCTGGAGGGAGATTAGTTAGGAGGGATGAATGAACAAGGGAATTATGGAGGGAGTGATCCCTGTTGAAAGAAGAGGACGAGGAACGTAAAATATGTTTAGCTGTAAGATCTCTTTGGAGATGGTGAAAGTTGCAGAGGCTAACGGGGTGGTAGGAAAGGACAAGAGGAACTCTATTACTATTACGGTGGTTGGAAGTTGGGTGAGCACGGACGTATGACAAATGTGAGCATCAATAGTGGAGGGAGGACAGCCACATCCTGGAAGCAGATGCAGCAGAAGCAAAGAAACTGAGAAAAGGGTAGAGCATTTTACAAGTGATAGGTTGGGAAAAGGTATGGTCGAGATTACCAAGGGTATCAGGAGGTTTGTAAAAGACACAAAGTACACTGCAGATGCTGTGGTCAAATCAACACGTACAAATAAGCTAGAGGAACTCGGCAGGTCAGGCAGCATCAGATGTTGTCCGACCTGCTGAGCTCCTCCAGCTTGTTTGTACGTGTTGGTTCATTAAATAATCAGTTGATAACCTGTCTCTGGAGATGAAGACAGAGAGAGATCAGGAAAGGACTCGAAGTTAGAATCAAACTTGCTAACCGTACCATGCTCATTCATATAAAAGCCAAAAGCATGAATAATGAATTACAGAGGTCTCAATAACTTCATGCACATCCCACTCCTCACAGGCCTCCATACGCTACATCCATCTTCAATCATCTCCCTCTGCTTCTTGTCATCGAGCCCGAAGTGAATCCACTTCACATGCTTCCCGAGAATCCCACGTGACCGAGCTTTCCAGATCAGCTGCAATGCAGTTCTTGTTAGAGGCTTTACCAACGTCCATATAGACAGCATCACTTCACAACCTCATCTATCTCCATAGTTATCTCTTCAAAAATCTCCAGAATACTTGACAGATATGATGTCCCACTGGGTGGTGCAGACGGAAATTTCTCCATAACCAACGTCTAACCACCGTGACTTCAGCCTTACTGCAGACAGAAAAAAATCCAATCCCAGCTGTAAAATTATCAACCTGGATTGAAACCCGTATATTGTCAGTTCTATATTCTGAGAGACTCCATCTATATTATAAGCCACACACAGATGACTAGTTGACGGCTATTTGCCGTTGTGTTCCTGCCATTTTCGATTCACAGACCAAGGTGGGACGGGAACCTAAGGGTCTTCTGCCTGTGCTGTTGCTCAGGATGGTTCACCGGTCTGTAGATTGTGAGAGGATGCGAATGCACTTCAGCTTGTCTCCAGCAGCTAAACTGAGCACATTTGATCACTATCTTCTTGCTGTGTGGGATTTCGCACAGCATAGTTGGCTGTGACATTTCCCTCAGGGTAGCAGAAACACAATGTAAAATTATAAAATGGAAAATGCTGGGAACGCAGTACATCAGGCTACATCTGTGAAAGGGGAAATGGTGAAGACACAGTTTCAGATCTGGGGTATCCAAGATGCAGCAGATCTGCTGTAAGTTTCCAGCATTCTCTCTTTTCTACATTAAATTACCTGTAAGAGCAGTTTTTGTTTATTTTTAATGGACAGATATTATCTGATTGGAGGTTCGCGGATGTTGTTCCCTTATTCAAGAAAGTGAATTGAGAGAGCCCAGGAAATTATACACCAATGATATTTACTTCACTGGTTGGGAAGTTGATCGGGAAGATCCTGAGAGATCCTGATTTATGAACATTTGTGGAAGCGTAATATGATTAGGAATAGTCGGCATGGGTTTGTCAAAGGAAGATCGTGACTTACGAGCCCAATTGAATTGTTTAAGGATGTGACTAAACATATTGATGAAAGTAGAGCAGTATATGTAGTGTATATGGATTTTAGCAAGGCATTTGATAAGGTACCCCATGCAAGGGTTATTGAGAAAGTAAGGAGGCATAGGATCCAAGGAGACCTTGCGTTGTTTATCCAGAATTGGCTTATCCACAGAAGGCAAACAGTGGTTTTAGACGGGTCGTATTCTGCATACAAGTCGATGATTAGTGCTGCTCTTCAGGGATCTGTTCTGGGACCCCTTCTCTTAGCAATTTTTAGAAATGGCCTGGATGAGGAAGTGGAGGGATAGGTTAGTAAATTTGCTAATGACACCAAGGTTGGGGGTATTGTGGATAGTGTGGAGGGCTGTCAGAGGTTACAGAGGGACATCGATTGGAAGCAAAGCTGGGCTGAGAAGTGGCAGATGCAGTTCAGTCCAGATAAGTGTGAGGTAGTTCATTTTGCTAGGTCAAATATGATGGTAGGATATAGTATAAATGGTCAGACTCTTGGCAGTGTGGAGCATCACAGTGATCCTGGTCTCCAAGTCCATAAGACACTCAAAGCTGCTGCGTAGGTTGGCTGTGTGGTTCGGAAGGCCTTCATTAACCGTGGGATTGAGTTTAAGAGACGAGAGGTAATGTTACAGCTATATAAGACCCTAGTTAGATACATCACAGTACCATGGAGTACTGTGCTCAGTTCCGGTCACCTCACTAACCGAAGGATGTGCAAACTATAGAAAGGGAGCAGAGGGGATACACAAGGGTGTTACCTGGATTGGGGAGTAAGCCTTCCGAGAATAGGTTGAGTGCACTTGGCCGTTTCTCGTTGGAGAGATGGAGGAGGAGAGGTGACCTGATAGAGGGGTATAAAAAATTTGAAGCATTGATCTTGAGAATAGGCAGTAGCTTTCTCTCTGGGCTGAAATGGCTAATACAAGAGGGCACAGATTTAAGGTGCTTGAAATTAGGTGCCAAGGCGATGTAAGGGGTATGTTTTTTTTTCCTTTTACACAGACAGTGGTGTGTACGTGGAATGGGCTGCCGGCGACAGTGGTGGAGGCGGATAGAGTAGGGTCTTTTGACAGGATCTTGGATATATACAGGGATCTTAGAAAAATAGCGGGGTATGGGTAACCCTAGGAAATTTCTGAAGTAAGTACATGTTTCGGACAGCAGGGTTGGCCGAAGGGTTTGCAGGTTTTCTATATTTATATGTTCATTCGATACAGCCAATGCTCACAACATCTTGTCCTCCCACTATTACTCCGTTGCATTTGCTCCCGAGGTTACTGACTTTACGCTGAGAGGAAGTGAACACGGAACGATAAAATTGTGCAACCCTTCTTGCAGTTCTCGTGGTTTGTCACCGTGGAAACTGAGAAAGTGGCTCAACAAAAGTAACTGAAAAAGGAAATAAAAAACTCAACATCATACACTATGAGTTAACTTGTGACAGAGGTTAACACTGCAGCCATTTTGAAATGATGAATCTAAAATTGTAAAGGCTGCTTTTAGCCATGCCTCGTGCTGTATTGAATTAATCGTGTAGTAGTTCTGGCTAACAAAACATGAATCCTATTCTATCGATCAATAATATATTGCCATTTTTATACAAAATGACACCCTCAACCACCATCTGTTGCAACAAACTCCACAGGCTGACCACTCTTTTGCTGACGAAGTTTCTCTCATCTCAGGTTTAAAGGGAAACTTCTTCATTTTGAGGCTGTCCTCTCAGATAACAGACTCTCCGTCTGAAGGAACCATCCTCTCCGTGTCCACTGTTTCCAGGCTGTTCAGCATTCGGTAGGTTTAAATAAGATCCCATCCACCTCTACAGTTCTGAACTCCGTAGAGTACAGGCCCAGAGTCACCAAATGCTTGTCAGACCTAAACCCTCTCATTCCTGAGATTACTCTTGTGAACCATGAGAGCAACAGTTGTACTGAACACATTTCCAGGAATAAAAAAGAACTCCAGAAGCAAACATCTGAGCTTAGGAAATAAATACCGGCTCACCACCTTATAAACCTGCTCAGCTTGATCCCGGGTCCATTGCACTTGCATCTGTGAGTCCCAGGACTCTGTGATATACCAGGCCAACAATTCTGTGCCGAACCTTTACTTCCTTTAGTAATTACCTAGGGTTACCCATAGCCGTCTATTTGTCTAAGGTCCATGTCCCTATCCAAGAGTCTCTTTGAAGACCCTATCGTATCCGCCTCCACCACCATCGCTGGCAGCCCTTTCCATGCACTCACCACTCTCTGCGTAAAAAACTTACCCTTGACATCTCCTCTGTACCCACTTCCCAGCACTTTAAAACTGTGTCCTCTCATGTTAGCCATTTCAGCCCTGGGAAAAATCGTCTGACTCTCCACACGATCAATGTCTCTCATCATCTTATAAACCTCTCATCCTCCGGTGCTCCAAAGAGAAAAGGCCGAGTTCGCTTAACAAATTCCCATAAGGCATTCTCCCGAGTCCAGGCAACATCCTTGTAAGTCTCCTCTGCACCCTTTCTATGGTTTCCACATCCTTCCTGCAGTGAGGTGACCAAAACTGAGCACAGTACTCCAGGTGAGGTCTGACTGTCCTATATTGCTGCAACGTTACCTCTCAGCACCGAAACTCAATCCCACGGTTGTTGAAGGCTAATGCACCGTATGATCGCTTAACCACAGAGTAAAGCTTTGAGCATCTGTGTAGCAGCTTTAAGTGTCCTATGGACTCAGACATGAAAATCCTTGGACACAAAGATCCCTCTGTTCTTCCACACTGCCAAGAGTCTTACCATTAATTCTATATTCTGCTATCATATTTGAACTACCGAAATGAACCCCTCACACTTACCTGGGTTGAACTCCATCTGCCACCTCTCAGCCCAGATTAGCATCCTATCAATGTCCCGCTGTAATGTCTGAGGACCCTCCACACTATCCAAAACACCCCCAACATTTGTGTCATCAGCAAATATACCAACCCACCACTTCCCTCCACTTTCTCATCCACATCGTTTATAAAAATCATGAAGGGAAAGGGTCTCAGAACAGATCACTGAGACACACAGCTGGTCACTGACCTCCATGCAAAATATGACCCGTCTACAACCACTCTTTGCCTTTTCTGGACAAGCTAATTCTTGGATCTACAAATCAATATCCCCTTGGATCCCATGTCTCCTTACTTTGTCAATAATCTTTGCATGAGATACGTTATCAAACGCCTTGCTGAAATACACACACACTACATCGACTGCTCTACCTATATCAATGTGTTTCGTCACATCGTGAAACAATTAATTTGGGCTCGTAAAACGCGACTTGCTTTTGACAAAGCCATGTTGACTATTCATAATCATATTATGCCTCTCCAAATATTTATAAATCCTGCCTCTCAGGATGTTTTTAATCAACTTACCAATCACTGGTCTATATTTTCCTGGGCTATCTCTACTCCCTTTCTTGAATAAGGGAACAACATCCGCAACCCTCCCATCCTTAGGAAACTCTTCCGTCCCCACTGATCATGCAAGTATCATCGCCAGAGGATCAGCAATCTCCTTCCTCGCCTCCCACAGTAACCCTGGTACATCTCGTTCGATCCCAGTGTTTTATCCAACTTGGTGCTTCCCTAAAGTTCCAGCAGATCCTCTATCTTAATAGCCACAGTTGAAGTCAGAAGTTTATATACACCTTAGCTGAATACATTTAAACTCAGTTTTTTTTCACAAATCCTGACATTTAATCCTACAACTGAAAAAGCGTCTGCGAACAAGGAGGCCTACAAACCTGACTCAGTTACAGAAGTTCTGTCTGGAGGAATGGAAAAAAATTCCAGCAACTTACTGTGAGAAGCTTGTGGAAGGCTATCCAAAACGTTTGACCCAAGTTAACAATTTAAATGCAATGTTACCAAATACTAACAAAGTGTTTGTAAACTGCTGACCCATTGGGAAAGTGATGAAAGAAATAAAAGCCGAAATAAATCATTCTCTCTATTATTATACTGACATTTCACATTCTTAAAATAAAGTAGTGATCCTCACTGACCTAAGACAGGGAATGTTTTCTAGGATTAAATGACAGGATTTTTGAAATACTGAGTTTGAATGGATTTGGCTAAGGTGTATGTAAACTTCTGACTTGAACAGTAATTTTAAAGTAAGTAAGTGTTTAGCACAGCATTGTGGGCCGAAGGGCCTGTATTGTGCTGTAGGTTTTCTATGTCTAATACTATAACACCTTCAGTTCTGTATTCACCAATGTCGATTATTTTCCAAATGTTTTATTGCAAATCACCCTGTTGACTGCAAATTTGATCTGAAGGCGGTGTGTCTGTATGTGTAGTTAGCGGTTATGGGTGGTCGTGTGGGTGTAGGGTGAGTGGTGGGAAGGGGCAGAATGGAAAGTGCAGCTTCGAAGAATGAACGACAGCGGCGATATTTCAATAGAAGTCTGACGAGATTTGAAATGTCACCAAAGACTCGCAGATTTCTGTAGATGTATTATGCACAGGATTCTACATGGCTGCATTATCTTCTACTATGGTTGGTGAGGGCAGGAGGAGCTACTGCACCCGCTGGAAAAAGACTGCAGAAAGCTGAGAATTCGGTCAGCTCCATCATGGGCAGTAGACTTTGTAGCAGCCAGGACATCTTCGTGGTGATGACTCAAAAAGGTGGCATCAATCGTTAAAGACCGCATTAGCAGAATATGCCCTCTCCCATTTGATACCATCAGGAAGGAGGTACAGGAGTTTGAAGTTACACATCCAACGATTCAGGAACAGCTCTGTTCCTTCTGCCATCCGATTTCTGAATGGACATGGAAACCATAAACCTACCTCACTAAGTTCATTTTTTGCAATGCTTATAACATTTAAATTTTAGTAATATATGCTTACTGTAATACAGTTTTTTTTTCTCGGTTATTATGTGTTTCATTACGGTGCTGCCGCAAAGTCAACAATATTTACGACATTTTTTCTGTAATATGACACCTAGTACAGCGGCTCTTCAGGATGACTTTTGATTGTGTCCATCGTGCCGAAGAGCCACTTCCTGTGTTTTTCTTTTTGTTCACCAATAACAAACTGCGTAGATAGGCAGACAAAGATCAATCCCCATCCCCGGACCCAATAACAGCCGTCGTGGTGCAGTAATGACACGGCTATGCTCGTCAGTGATGGGGAACCACCTCTTTCGTTTCACTTTCCACGGAGCCGGACTTTGGGCACTGCCGACTTGTGTCTCTGTTCATAGGGACATCCGAGCCTTTTTGAAACAGTCTTGATCCCAGTGCTCAGAGAACACTTGCGGTTTGGACGGTGCTGCTGCAGCCCCGGGGTCATCAGCTCCTGGACTCCGACACTGGGCATTGTGCAGCAGCAATTTCTTCCCCCATTCCATAACTTTCACGGATAGTTTCTCCCCAGAGCAGTGAAAGTAAAACATTCCTTGCTGGTCTATTTCTTTTCCAAATATTTTTCCATATAATTTAAGATGTTAGCAACCTGCTTGCAGATCAGTGTTGTGACAGACGGAGAAGCTCCGGAGATTACCCTCACTGCAACCTCCAAGAGCAACTGGGACATGAACAAGCTGAACTCATTGAACTACATCCCACATCACGCCTTACCCACATCCCGGAATTCCTTGACCACCGGCAGTGCTCAGCCTCTAGCCAGTGCCCTAGTGCTTAAACACCCACACTGAGAGGAATGCTATCCAATCTCAGATGCGGGGCTTTATAATGGGCTCTTCCCCTTTAGTGTCCATGGACCAGAGGTATCCAACTAAGCCGAGGAACCTCCCGGGCCCAGCAGCATACAGGCATTCACAATATTTCTTAGAAATTCTTCTTTGTTGCACAGAAAGAAGCACATGCAAACAACGTTTTTCCTGGTAGGTTTGTAATAGACAGTTTAATAGGAAATGTTCCAGAGTCTATAACTTTGTGATAGCTTTTGCAATTGCTCGTCTGCCAATATGAAGATGCACACCAACAAATGCTATTTACCTTTGTCCGATCGACACTGTTTCCATAACAACCACAAAATGCTGGAGCAAATTAGGAAGTTAGGCAGTATCTATGGAGAGGAATAAACATTCGATTCACCATTCCCATTGTCAGATTTTAAAATCACACACATTCTGCATTACTGCTACATCTGTATCAACAATGAAGAATATTCGGGTTTCTTACTTAACATCTACGCTGCCTCTTGTTCTTTGACCTGCTGTAATAATGAGCACCCAACCCGGTCATCTTACAGCCATATCTCTGTAACCGCTATCACGCCGGACTCAAAGAAGACGCTTTCAGAATAGTAAAGTAAACTATTAAGGCTACCATTTGCCTTGGTAGGACCTCACTAAATTGATTAGAATCTTGCAGTAGTCACAGCTTTTCTTGTAAACATACCAGGAAAAAAATCGCCTCTCGCCCACCAAGTCTTCTGCCCTAAACAGTGAAATGATGGCTTTCGTTCCACCATGCCGTCAGCCGCTTTCTGTAACTGGTCACCCCAACTGTTTGCGATGTATCGAAGCCATGAACAGAATCAAAGTCTTTGCTTCAACAAGACTTTCAGGAGATTAGCTCAGAAACACCCACAATAAACACAGTATCAAAGAGAAAACAACGTTCATTTGAAATGGCAAATTGCTAAAAGGGAACTCATGTTGCCAAAACAGCTCTTTGCACGCTTGCTTTGCAATTGTAACACTGGGTTAGAGACCTGTTCCTAATCTCAACCATCTCTTGCAGACTCTCTAGTGTTCATTCTTTTCGTAGCATGATTTCCCTGCTAACATTGATTTACAATTGCGCCCACTTCGCATTACTTCTACCTTTATATCAACATTGAAAACACTCGGAACCCTCACTTAACGTCAATGTCGCCTCTTTGCTTTTGAGCTGCTGTTCTTTCAGAGCATTCGTGTGATCTGCAACAATGACCACCCAGACCCAGGCATTTTACAGCTATATCTCCGTAATGCTAGGAGCATTGTAAGAAAGGTGGATGAGCTTAGAGCATGAATGGATATCTGGAAATATGATGTAGTAGTTATGAGTGAAACATGGTTGCAGGAGGGCTGTGATTGGCAACTAAATATTCCTGGATTTCGTTGCTTCAGATGTGATAGAATCGGAGGGACAAGAGGAGGAGACGTTGCATTACTTGTCCGAGAAAATATTACAGCGGTTCTATCTGGCAGGATAGATTAGAGGGCTCGTCTAGAGAGACTATTTGGGTGGAATTCAGGAATGGGAAAGGTGTAGTAACACTTATAGAGGTGTATTATAGACCACATAATGGGGAACGAGAATGGGAGGAGCAAATTAGTAACGAGACAGCATATATTTGTCGTAAGCACAGGGTTGTGATTATGGAAGATTTTAATTTTCTGCACATAGACTTGGAAACCTATAATGTAAAAGGGCTGGATGGTTTGAAATTGGTGAAATGTGTGCAGGATAGTTTTTTCGCAGCAATAGATAGAGGTACCAACTGGAGAAGGGGCAGTGTTGGATCTCTTGTTAGGGAATAAGATAGATCAGATGATGGAGGTACGTGCTGGGGAGCACTTCGGGTCCAGTGATCACAATACCATTAGTTTCAATATAATTATGGAGAAGGACAGGGTTGAGATTTTTGATTGGAGAAAGGCTAACTTTGAGGAGATGTGAAAGGATTTAAAAGGAGTGGATTGGGACACTTTGCTTTATGGGAAGGATGTAATAGAAAAAATGGAGGTCATTTAAAGGTGAAATCTTAAGTGTACAGAATCTTTATGTTCCTGTTAGATTGAAAGGAAAGGTTAAAAGTTTGAGAGAGCCATGATTTTCAAGGGATATTGGAAACTTGGTTCGGGTAAAGAGAGATATCTACAATAAATATAGACAGCACCAAGTAAATGAGGTGCTCGAGGAATATAAAGAACGTAAAAAGAATCTGAAGAAAGAAATCGGGAAATCTAAAAGAAGATACGAAGTTGTTTTGGTAAGGAAGGTGAAAATGAATCCAAAGGGTTTCTACAGTTATATTAATAGCAAAAGGATAGTAAGGGATAAAATTGGTCCCTTAGAGAATCAGAGTGGACCGTTATGTCTGGAGCCAAAAAGAGAGGGGGGAGATTTTGAACAATTTCTTTTCTTCGGTAGTCACTAAGGAGAAGGATATTGAATTGTGTAAGGTAAGGGAAACAAGTAGGGAAGTTATGGAAAAAAAGATGATTAAAGAAGAGGAAGTACTGGCGCTTTTAAGGAATATAAAAGTAGATAAGTCTCCAGGTTCTGACAGAACTTTCCCTAGGACCTTCAGGGAAGTTAGTGTAGAAATAGCAGGGGCTCTGACAGAAATATTTCAAATGTCAATAGAAACGGGGATGGTGCCGGAGGATTGACATATTGCTCATGTGGTTCCATTGTTTAAAAATGGTTCTAAGAGTAAACATAGCAATTATCAACCTGTAGGTTTGACGTCAATGATGGGTAAATTAATGGAAAGTATTCTTAGAGATGGTATATATAATTATCTGGATAGACAGGGTCTGATTAGGAACAGTCAACATGGATTTGCGCGTGGAAGGTCATGTTTGACAAATCATTGAATATTTGAAGAGGTTACTAGGACAGTTGACGAGGGTAAAGCAGTGGATGTTGTCTATATGAAATTCAGTAAGGCCTTTGACAAAAGTTTCACACGGAAGTTTAGTTAGGAAGGATCAATCGTTAAGGGATAATATGGAAATAGTAAATTGGATTCAACAGTGGCTGGATGGGAGATGCCAGAGTGTAGTGGTGGATAACCATTTGTCAGGTTGGAGGCTGGTGACTACTGGTGTGCCTCAGGGATCTGTACTGGGTCCAATGTTGTTTGTCATATACATTAATGATCCGGATGATGGGCTGGTAAATTGGATTAGTATGTATGCAGATGATACTAAGATAGGTGGCATTGTGGATAATAAAGTAGGTTTTCAAAGCTTGCAGAGAGATTTAGGCCAGTTAGAAGAGTGGGCTGAAAGATGGCAGATGGAGTTTAACGCTGATAAGTGTGGGTTGCTACATTTTGGTAGGACTAGTCAAAATAGGACATACATGTTAAATGGTAGGGCATTGAGGAATGCAGTAGAACAGAGCGATCTAGGAATAATGGTGCATAGTTCCCTGAAGGTGGAATTTCATGTGGATTCGGTGGTGAAGAAAGCTTATGCTGTGCTGGCCTTTATAAATCAGAGCATTGAGTTTAGGAGTTGGGATATAATGTTAAAATTGTACAAGGCATTGGTGAGGCCAAATTTGGAATATTCTGAACAGTTCTGTTCACCGAATTATAGAAAATATGTCAACAAAGTAAAGAGAGCACAGAGGAGATTTACTAGAATGTTACCTGGGTTTCAGCACCTAAGTTACAGAGGAAGGTTGAACAAGTTAGGTCTTTATTCTTCAGAGCGCAGAAGATTGAGAGGGGACTTGATAGAGGTATTTAAAATTATGAGGGATATAGATAGAGTTGACGTGGATAGGCTTTTCCCATTGAGTGTAGGGGAGATTCAAACAAGAGGACACGAGTTGAGAGTTAAATGGCAAAAGTAGGGGTAAGACGAGGGGGAGTTTCTTTACTCAGAGAGTGGTAGCTGTGTTGAATGATTTTCCAGTAGAAATGGTAGAGTCAGGTTCGATATTGTCATTTAAAGTAAAATTGGACAAGTCTATGGACAGAAAAGGAATGGAGGGATATGGGCTGAGTGCAGGTCGGTGGGACTAGGTGAGATTAAGCGTTGGGCACGGACTAAAAGGGCCGAGATAGCCTGTTTTCGTGCTGTAATTGATATATGTTTATATAGTTATAATGTCCGTTTTTGGTTCAGCGACAGGTAATTAACTTGTGTGATGTTCCAATTTTTAATTTGCTTCACAGCAACTCTGGAGCTCAGACATTTACCGTAAATATACCATGCAGAAATCGGCCACTCCGCAATGCCGCCTGTCTCTTTCTGTAACCGGTCACACCCACCCTCCACCCCCCGCCTTTTCCCACCACCGCCCCCACACACTCTGTATACTGTGTGCCGTGGCTTTGAACAGAATCAGAATCTTTGTTTCTACAGGACGTCGAGCATATCAGTTCGAACCACCCAGAATAAACACAGTCTCAAAGAAAAACAACACACATTCAACTGAAATGACAAGTTTTGCAACGTGTTGTCTAAACTGTTTTTTTGTACACTTGTTTTTAAATCGTAACCCCTTGTTTCAGATCTGTTTTTAAATTTGACATAAACTGTGGAAGGGGGTTAATATGAAGCGAACGAGTCATTGATTACTGATCCAAAACACAGATAATGGATCGATTTGAAATAAAGAACGGGAATCAAAATCGGAAGCTGAATGACTCTCACCTTAATTCACCAAGAATGTACAGTCTCCGTGTGGATATATTTTCAAGTCGTTTTCTTCCACATTCACCCCAGACAGTCAGACGTAGTTCAGTTACTAGAAGCTGGGGGAGGGGCCGGGTCGCTGTTGTGTGAGACTCACAGCGCAGTTTTCTCTGTGCAAGCGGCTGCCTGTCCACAGGGCGGATTCCAACACGCAGACATTCCTCAGAGCGGGGAGCGGCTTCACGGCTGTAAGCAAACAAACCCGTTGGACATTCCGCCCTCACATACAAACGTGAACAAAGCTAATTTAATACGGTATTTAAACATTTTTGTTACAGAAGAAAACTGTCAAAGCAGGATGATATAGAAAAAAAATGTTCCCCAGTGTCTGCAGTCTGAAGGTTAACTTATTAAAATTGCCATCAGACTTTGTGAATTTCCAGTATTTTAATTTGCCTCAACATCCAATCATCTGTGGCTTTAGTATTATTATTTTAATTTAATTGTATAAGCCGATCTGCGGCATTCTGAACTGAGACAACCCGTACAGTAAAATTTCACGGATCTTTGTTATTTCAGAAATAATATTCCAACCGTCGTGGAGAGAGGAGGATACAGACACCAGGAAACGTGTGTGATAATATTCCCGGTGTCGATACAGAGACCCAACACCGTGCGCGGTAATACTCTCGGTGTGGAGACAGAGATCGGGAACCGTGCCTGGCTAAATTCCCGGTTTGGGATATGGAAACCGGGAACTGTGCCTTGTATAACTTCCTGTGTGCTATGTGGACACCCAGAACCGGGAACAATCAATCACCCGGCGTGGGTCACGGAAACATCAACCTCTCTCAGCGCACCCCTCCCCCACCACCTTCAGGAAGGTGTGCCGAAGTTCCTTCAGTCCGGTCACATCCACCGTCTCCGCCAGCAGATGAGCATTATCAGTTTTAAAAAGCCGTCAACATCCACACCACCCTGGACTTTACTTGTAACTAATAAATCCATCGGCGTTCTCATCAAATTCCCTAAACGCAGCCCTGAGTTCCGTCAAAAAAGGAATTCAGGTGTTCCCACCAATTTACAGGATCCCAGCCCCTTTGTGATAGGACTGGAAGAGCTCTATTGGGAAGCAGACGGTGGGAGTGAATGGGAAGAGCGGAGTCCCGTTGAAAGTGCGGAAGATGAGAGTGAATGGAAGGGTTGGGGCCCACTGAGGTTTAGGACGAGGGAGTAAATGGGAAACGGTACGGACAGTGGGAGTGAATGGGAAGAGGTATGGTCTATTGAGAGTATGGACGGTGGGATTGAATGGGAAGGGGTGAGTCCCATTGGGAGTGCCGATGGCGGGGATGAAGGGAAAGGGTGGAGTTTAATTGGGAGCGCAGCCCGTGTGAGTCGATGGGATAAGGTCCTGTTAGTAGGGCGGATGCTGGGAGATGAGGAGAAAAGTTGGGGTCTCGTGTTTGCAAAATTGTCCTCATCTTCGATTTCATCCTGGGCTACCTCCCAACCCTAGAAATCAAATGTGATTGTTATTCACTAGGGTTCTAATATCCACCTGTACTCCCCTGACTGTGTTCACATACCCTCGTTGAGAGGTATACACCCCCCCCCATACCCCTCAACTCCTGCGGGTGAGGAACCTCAGACTGAGGTCCTTCCCCACCGGGCCCTTGCGGTGGCTGCACCAAGTTTGAGTGCGTCCCTCAACACGTACTCCTGCAGCCGAGAATGTGCCAGTCAGCAGTATTCTCCCACGTGCTGGTAGACCATCGTTTCGGGCCGACCAAAGAGCGTCTTTCACCGAGCTGATGATCTGCCAGCAGCACTGAATGCTGGTGTCCGTGTTCGACCTGGGAACAGCCCGTAGATCAGAGAGTCCTTTGTTACTTAGTTGCTGGGGATGAATCTTGACACTGTCCCTTCCATCCTCCTCCACACCTGCTCTGCGAACTCACAGTGTGCAAAGAGGTGGGTCACCGACTCCTCCTGACTGCAAGCCTCCCCTGGGCTGCAGGGTGTGGAGACAACGTTCCGGGCGTACAGGAGGGATCTGTTTGGGAGGGCCCCTTCCGCCATCAGCCAGGCGAGGTCCTGGTGCCTGTTGGTGAGGTCTGGCGATGAGGCATTTTGCCAGATGAACTGGACGGTCTGCTCAGTGAACCACCCCACTGTGTCCATCACGTCCTACGTGCCGACCACTGTCTGATTGCCCTGTGGTCAAAGGCGTTGACCTGGAAGAACTTCTCCGTGAAGGACAGGTAGTCCGGCAATGACCAACTGACTGTGGTGTTGCGGGGTAATGAGATCAGGCCCACCCTTTGTAGCCAGGGCGACTAGTACCTGGGCACTTATTAGTAGTTAGAGCCCACGTATCTGGGATCCACACATAACCTGATGCAGCCACACACGAAGCAGGATGAGGGTGACATTGGGAATGTTTTTGCCCCCATTGTCCAGAAAATTCTGCATGGCTGCCCGCCTGATCTGCTCCATCCTTGATCCCCAGACAAATCTGAAGACATCTCGAGTGATTTCCGAGCTTTAGGAGCGGGGGATGGGGTACACTTGCGCCAAGTACAGCAGCCCTGAGAGCACCTCACACCTGATGACCAGTTTCTTGCTCATTGTCGAAAGGGAGCGCCTTCCACACAGTCCCACAGAACCCGGCATAATCACCGGCCTGATGAGCCTATATGGCTCGGGACAGACTTCAACTTTTTAACTAACTAACCAATAGTACACTGGGTACGGATGGTGATGGTAAAGAGAGGTTTCATGTTGCTGCCGAGTTCCACATTCCACAACACGGGAATAATGTAACCTGCCCTTTGAAAAGGATTCACATTGTCGTCAAGTGTCATGAAAACACTTGTGGGTACTAATGAGAATTGTTTATTGTCTATTCTGTCTGTGAATAATTAAGTCTTGCTTGCCATATGCATTGATGGGACATGCATATTGCATATCAACAGCAGGCTCGAGTCTTTCAAGGGCTGGAAACAGTGTCCTCTGAAGTAAATTTTATATAATGTGATATTTTTTACTGAGTTAAGTATTGTATGTAATTAGTTTTGCTACAACAAGTGTATGGGACATTGGAAAAAAAGTTGAATTTCCCCATGGGGATGAATAAAGTATCTATCTATCTATCTATCTATCTATCTATCTTAGCACACCTGCTGGGTGTCCATGTGTAGTCAAACAGAATGAGTGGAGGATAGTGATCCTGAGATTAACATCCTTGGATGAAGAGGAGGGAGATGTTGGCCAGACAGAACTACAAGAGTAAACCCTATATCAGACTGCTTTTTTGATGATTACAGCTTCACGTTCAACTCAAACATACACTCAGTTCTAATCGACAAGCTGCAAAAACCAGATCCCTTGTTCCTCTCTCTGAAACTGGATTATTGACTTCCTCACTGGGAGACCACTGTTCGTGCCGATTGGAAATAGCTTCTCCTCCTACCGGACAGTCAACACGGATCTGTCGGATCTGTGTCTCATTGCCTTGCCTAAACGGGCCAAGGCAGAAACTCCTACAAGTGGAGCTGCGCCCGGAAAGTACAATTTCTCCGTTTTAAAATGCTCTTTCCGTTCGGTGAATTGAACTGGGGACACTGCCCAATATCAGACCAGCAACACTCCGCGACAGGCGCAAATACTCACCGGTGAGCCGGGAGCCTCTCTCGACGGGTGAAAACTGTCCCCAAACTCCGGACGGAAGGAAACTCCGCCCACCGGCGATAAGAGCATGCGCAGCATGAAACCTGCGACAATTTGCTTCTGTGCGCAACAGAGCGGCAGCAGATGCGGTTTCACTGTCTCTTCACTCAACCCTGGAGCATCTGGACAGCATAGATACAAACATCGGGATGCTCTTTATCGACGGCAGCTCAGCATTCAATGCTACCATCCCCTAAAACCTAATCAATAGACAGTAGACAGTAGGTGCAGGAGTAGGCCATTCGGCCCTTCTAGCCAGCACCGCCATTCACTGTGATCATGGCTGATCATACACAATCAGTGACCCGTTCCTGCCCTTTCCCATATCCCTTGACCCCGCTATCTATGAGCTCTATCTAACTCTCTCTTGAATGCATCCAGAGACATGGCCTCCACAACGCGTTTCAAACTTGGTCTCAATATCCCCTTGAGCAACTGGACACTCCGGTTGTTGCGTTGCAGACGCCAGTCAGTTTTATATCGATTATCATTGCTATTGCCCGACTTCAGTTATCGAAAAGTAACTGATCATGTAGGAGTCCTTTAGAGCGTAGGTTCTGAGATAGTTTCAGTAGTGAGAGAGACTTATTTGCAAATTAAGGGGCCAATCAGTTAAAATCGAGGTGTGCAGAAGTCTCTTCTCTCAAAGGAGTACTGAATCTCTGGAATTCTCTGCTCCTGCCTGTGATGAGGACCAGCTCATCATGGTGGAGATCAACAAAAGTTTGTTCCCGGTCAGTTCAGATTGGCAACAACATCTCCACAACCTCATCAGCACAGGTCACTATGAGACTGTGTGTTTAACCCCCTGCTTTACACCTCTCACTGTGTGGCTAAGCGCAGCTCCAATTAAATATTCAAGTTTGCTGGCAACAGCACTGCCATAGGTGACAAACCTGCATGTAGGAAGGAAATTGAAAACCTGGCCAAGTGTTGCCACAATAACAACTTCTCACTCAATGTCAGCAAGACCAGGAGCTGATTATTGACTTCAGAAGGGAGGAACCCAGACGTCCATGAGCCAGTCCTCATCGGGGGATCAGAGGTGGAGAGGGTCAGCCACTTTTAAATTCTTATTATTTCAGAGGACCTGGCATGGGCCCAGCAAGTGCGTGCAATTATGAAGAAAATACAACCGTATCTCTGCACCCTGAGGAGTTTGTGAAGATTCTTCGGCAGGACATCTAAAACTTTGACAAATTTCAATAGATGTATGGTGGAGAGTATATTGACTGGCTGCATCATGGCCTGAGAGGGAAACACCAATGCCCTTTAAGGGAAAGTCTTACAAAGAATTGTGGATACAACCCAGTCCATTACGGGTAAAGCCCTCCCCACTATGAAGCACATCTACATGGACAGTTGTCACAGGAAAGCAGCATCCAACATCATGGACCCCAACACCCAGACCATGTTCTCCTCTCACTCCTGCTATCAGGAAAAAGGTACAGGACCCTTATGACTCACACCACCAGGTTCAGGAACAGCTATTGCCTCTCACCCATCAGGATAATGAATCAAAGGAGATAACTTCATGCAGTTTCACTCATCCCATCACTGAAATGTTACCACAATCTATTGACTCACTCTTTATCTGATGATATTTTTGCTCATTTTTTGTCATTATTATTATCATCATCATCATTATTATTATTTAAGTTTCACTTTTTTATTTGCACAATTGTCTTTAGCACACTGTTTGCTTCTCCACCTTGTTAGGGACAGTCCTTCATTGATTCTATTCTGGTTCTTCAATTTAATGTGTATGCCCACAAGGAAACAAATCTCTGCGTTGTATATGGTGACCTGTGTGTCATTTCATTTCATATTTCAAACTAAATTTATTTTCTGATCTCCCGGACCCAATCACTACCTCCACCCTTCTCTCCTCCATCTTTCATCACCCTCCACACCCGGATCCACCTCACACTTCCCTAAATCTTCCCAGCTTTGCCCCCATCCCTTCTCCTCACCGTACTGATCACCGTCCCCTGACTCTCAGTCTCAGCCTGAAATGTCAGCTGTTAATTTCGCTCCACAGATGCCGCATGGTATTTTTGCCTGATCCTCGACTTTGTGCTTCCTGCAGTCTCTGCAGATGTGCTGACCTACGCTTAATGTGAGGAGGCTGACTGAATCTTCACTGCCATTTGAGTCTCGTGATTCACTATGCTCTGACGGAAGACATTTTTCCTCCTCCCAGTCATGAACAGTCCACCCCTTTTCTGAGACTCTGGCCCCTGTTTCAACCATTAATGATGTTGTGCATTTCAATCCATTCACCTTTCAGTCCTCGATTCTCTAAAAGGAAGAGTTCTCACATTTCATCTTTCTTCTGGGATGACCACAGCACTCTGAGATCACTGTGCAGAATCTTCATTCTGCTCTGTATAACAAATATCACCACTGTGTAATTAATTTTCATCTTCACCAGTGTGTGACTCCGAACACTCACCTCCATCACCCTGCCACTACTTCCAACTTCTCATCACCCCTCTCCTGGATCCAGCTCTCACTCTATTGTTCATTTCAAATGCCCACGCCTCACCCCTTTTTCTCTGGTCATCTCCGCTTCGCTTACAGTCCAGAGCGAGGTCATTGATCCAAAACCTCGACTGGCCATTTCTGTCTCTAGATGCTGCCTTTGTGACTGAGGTCCAGTCCTGACGAAGGGCCTCGGCCCAGAATGTTGACTACTTTTCTGTACATTCTGCCTGGCCCTGCTGATTTCCTCCAGCGCTTTGCACGAGTTACCTGAGGTGTTCCAGTAGTTCATTCTTTGCACAAATAACCTCTGTGAGTAAAGAGAGCAGGGTTTTACACAGTACTGTAGGTGCAATCCCAACAAAACTCACAGAATGTGAAGATATTTTCACTTACGAGGGGTGATTGATAAGTTTGTGGCCTAAGGTAGAAGGAGTTAATTTCAGAAAACCTATCACATTTATTTTTCAACATAGTCCACTCCTACATTTACACCCTTATTCCAGCGGTCGTGGAGCATACGGATCTTGGACCTCCAGAAAGTGTCCACAGATGGGTGATTGATAAGTTTGTGGCCTAAGGTAGAAGGAGATGAGTTATACAGCTCTCGTTACAAGCACATGCAGGTCAACTCTTTGAGTGATTAGGCAGAGAGTTTGAAGTTAATAACTCTTCTCCTTTGCTTCGAGTGTCCGATGGTTTTGGGGCAATAACAAGTCTGTGGTGCTGCTGCAAGTGAGTGCCTGTTTCACTGAGCTGTATAACTCATCTCCTTCTACCTTAGGCCACAAACTTATCAATCACCCATGTGTGGACACTTTCGGGAGGTCCAAGATCCATATGCTCCAAGACCGCTGGACTAAGGGTGTAAATGTAGGAGGGGACTCTATTGAAAAATAAATGTAATAGGTTTTCTAAAATTGACTCCTTCTACCTTAGGCCACAAACTTATCAATCACCCCTTGTATACCCAGTAACTCCTCCAGTAAATGCCTTTGACCTCCCTCCCAACCACTGCACACCAGTCTTTCACCATTTAAACACACTCAGTGTTTCTGTGCCTCCTGCAGAAGAGGGTGACCACTCCTTGCCGGCTGACCTGTCCCCATTCACTCAGTTTCCCTTTGTCACCCTGAAGCCTCTTGACGATATAATCACTACTCAAACCTCAGGGGGTTTTCTCACTTTCAGGTGAGTTTAATCGCCAAGTGCACAAGTACAGGGCGGCACAGGCACAGTGAGACACTCACTTGCAGCAGCACCACAGACTTGTTATTGCCCCCAAACCATCGGACACTCGAAGCAAAGGAGATAACTTCACACACCCCATCACTGACCCGTTCCCACAATCCATGGAGCCACCCTCAAAGACCTTTCACCTGACGTTTCTGGCAGTTTTGCTGAATTATTTATAGATTATTATTTTTTTTTTTGATTTGCACAGTGTGTTCTCTCTTCTGCATTGTGTCAGTCCTGTTGTGTGTTGTCTTTCTATTGTGTCTCTTGGATTGACTGTGTATGCCCGCAAGACGATGAATCTCAGCTTTGTATAAGGCAGCGTATACATAATCTGATAATAAATTTACTTTGAACTTGTACTTCAAAATGTAGACCAGATAAATTATACAGATCTGGGTCACACAAAATGAAAAAATGAATTTTCCATCATTTTGCCATATAAATATAAATTGTCTGTCAACAACAGACTCAGAAATGTACAGGTACAGAGGAGATGTCAGGGTAAGTTTTTTACACAGAGAGTGGTGACTGCCTCACTACAGGAAGGAAGTGGAAACTATGGAAAAGGTGCAGAGAAGATTTCCAAGAATGTTGCCTGCATTGAGGACCATGCCTTATGAAAACAGGCTAAGTGAACTGGGCCTTTGCTCCTTGGAGCGACGATGAGAGCTGACCTGACAGAGGTCTATAAGATGATCAGAGACATTAATCTTGTGGATAGTTAGAGGCTTTTTCCCAAGGCTGCCACAAGATGACACCGGTTTAAGGTGCTGGGGAGTCGGTACAGAAGAGATGGCAGGGGTGAGTTTTTTAGGTAGAAAGTGGTGAGTGCATGGAATGGTCTTCCGGCAACGATGGTGGAGGCGGATACGATAGGGTCTTTTAAGAGACTCCAGGATAGCTATATAGAGCTTAGAAAAATAGAGGCCCATGGGTAATGCTAGGTAATTTCTAGGTAAGGACATGTTTGGCACAACTTTGTGGGCTGAAGGGCCTGTATTGTGCTGTAGATTTTCTATGTCTCTCTGTATTTCAGCTAAATGGTTGACCCAGTTTGGGAAGAAGTGGGCTCCAAGCCCCGGTCCTGACAACACCGACTTGGTCATCCTGCAGGCCTGGGAAGGATCTGGTTATTCCTTCTCTGTAAATACACAGACACCAGGAACAAGAACAGGCCACTGGGCCCCTCCAGCCCACCCTGTCATTCAATAAGAATCCGGGCCTGTCCATCGTTGACCCCCAACACCCCTCTTATCCTCACTTTGCCATGACCATTGTAGCAGGTCAACAGTCTGCTGGAGTTTGCCCCACAAAGTGGTAAATCCCTCTGCTCGCCGTCACCGTGGGTTTAGACACTTCCACAGATGAGACCCTCCTGTCCCGACCGGGACAAACATTCTGTCCGCCCCCTCTCTCACCATCTTTGTGCTTTCAATAAAATCCCCCCTTTCCCTCTTTCGTCTGCCGGGATCCCTCCGTCCCCGGGGAGCCAGAATCAAGCCGATGGGCCGAGTGGTCTGTCCTACCTCTCTGTGATACATCAGGATCTGTTCACAGGAGACATTTCTCAAACGCCCCCAACTTCCCTCAGAGGAAAATGGAAATAAATCAGACATTGACCTTGGGATTTGTTCGGGTTTGTGGAGCGTTCAACTCGCGGGGCAGAAGAACCATCAACGGAGATAACGCCCTCTCGGCTGGTCTGGCTCAGCTATTGGATGTAACAGGTGACTGACGTCGCCTCGGGCCAATGGGAATAGCGTAGATCCGAAATCCACTGGTGACCCCCGGTGGTGTCAGGTGATCGTTTGCTCAGCCGTTAAACCGTCTCAGCGCGTGTGTGGCGCACGTGACGGCGGCAGACGTGACAGATCCCGATTATGGGAGCCCGTGTATGTGACGTCAGGCGCGTGCGGGTGCCAGTGTGACGTCACGAGAGGGAAGAGCTTGTGTTTTAATACACCTTAATAGATATCCCTTATAATTTCAGCGGTATAACACAATTAATCATGGTTTTCATTCTGAATCCAAATCTAAAACAGAATTGCTAGCGGGGTGAATACACAGTCTATTCTTCAACAGAATACTCGACCCTGCAGACTATAAATTAACAATGTTGACAATGTTGAGGCGACCCTTGCTTTAGCAGCCGGAATCATTCAGACAGTTGATCGCTGAGAAGAATTATGTTTGTTTGTCTTTAAAGACGGCTGGACGAAGTTGATGTGAAGGTCGGGGTGTTGTCCCAGTTAAAGGGCAGGACTGCGTTTTCGCGTTTTCGCTTCGACCTCCGATCACCGACCACGGTAGCGCCATGGCGACCTCCGGCCATTGGCGGCGCTGCGGCGACTTCCAGCCACTGTTGTCGATATGGCGACCTCCGAGCACGGATGGCGCTGCGGCGAACTCCTGGCCAGCGCAGGCGCAGTGCCGACCTCAGTCGTGTTTCGGGTCGGGCGGAGGTGAGGAAGGGTCTGATCTTGGGTTTATGTAATTCGAGGGTCGATCGCAGTGAGAAAGGGTCGGGACGGAGCTCTGCTGAATGGCTGCAGGCTCTCCAGGGCCGCGGCTCTGATTTCAGTTTTACCCCCGAGCCCGGACTGTGGGCGGGGTTGCAGTGCCGAAGCTGTACGAGGGGTGATTGATAAGTTAGTGGCCTAAGGTTATACAGCTCTCGTTAACTGCACATGCAATTCAACTCTTTGAGTGATTATGCAGAAAGTTTGAAGTAAATATCTTTTGTAGCACTTCTATTTCAGATCATTGAAAATTGCTAGTTTTTCTAAAATTGACTCCTTCCATTTTAGGCCACGAACTTATTAATCACCCCTCGTATGTGACACCCAATTAGTGTACCTGCTCATTTCATGTACTGGGCAACTTCCTTGCCCCATTCTGAAGTAAATATCTTTTGTGGCACTTCTATTTCAGATCATTGAAAATTGCTAGTTTTTCTAAAATTGACTCCTTCCATTTTAGGCCACGAACTTATTAATCACCCCTCGTATGTGACACCCAATTAGTGTACCTGCTCATTTCATGTACTGGGCAACTTCCTTGCCCCATTCAAATTGGGTGTGACATATATATGAACAGGACTTCTTATAATGTCAAAACACTAACCCAAGATGAAAGAAATTCTGAATATGAATTCCAGAGCTCCACAGAACTATAGTGATAGTTAAGACATTAACAAGATTCTAGCCTATCAATTATCTGAACAGGGACACAAGCCTGACTTTCAGAACTGCATTTGGACCCGGTTAGAAAATTTGACTTAGAGGCAGGTGAAACACAGCTTTTGTCACTTTGACCATTATCAGTCTCTTGTATGTTATTCTTGTTACACTCCTCATCTTGATTACAGATGAAAGGAGTTAACATTGTTTGCTTGAAGCCATAAGGTTAGTGAGAAAATTTACTTCCGTATTAGCGAGTAATCCACGGACCGCCACAGATGTAGCCTTACTATTACAGCCGAGTCAGAGCAGACAGCAGTGCTTAGCAGTGTTCCTGAGCAAGTATAAAAATAACAGAAATAAAGCAAATAAGTTTTTTACACTTCTGGCCACCTAATCTGGAACCAATTGGAATCAAGTATGAGAAAAGAATGTCTAATGAACTACCGCTAAAGCCACGAATATTGCTGAATATAAATAGTTAAAGAAGCTTGAATCTTTACATAAATAATTATTGTATTGATACAAATAAAAAATGTCATATTTTGGAAGTGACAAATGTTAACAAGGGAGGAGAGCAACCATTCGGGAGGTTTGGAAATGTGTTTCGTCTCGTTCATTGCCTCATTAAATTACTCCTTTTCCTATCAACGCAAAGAGAAAAGAAAGCATTCCAATCAACTACAGTTGGTGGAACTAGGGCAAGGGATTGATCCGCTATTAATGATAGTTGAAATGACATAAAACTAGCTTATAGCCTAGAAATGTGTTTTTTTTTCCATTTGGCTTGTAAAAAAATAAATAAGTTCACTTTATGGAGGTGTAGAAGAGGATTTTGGATAATTGCCTTGAATATTACATCAAAGTCAGGCCGAAGATAAGTGAGCAGTGAATTTTTCTTTCATTATTTTTGACTTTTAACCTTGGGTTTCAATGTTCCTTCCTTGCTTAATATAGCTCCAACCTGAAATCCAATGGTACCCATTGGAAAGAGTGGGAAAATGCTCACACTTTTGTACAGTCATTCCTCGGCTGGAGAGAGACTGAGGATCTGTGAAATGGTGGGAGGCTACAGCAGGGTATGCTGGGAAAACAACGGGTCGAGCAAGATGAATTTCACAAATACCTAAATAAAAGACAGTCACAGCTCCAGGACTTCACCAAAACCAATCAAATATCCTATCCTAATGTTTTCCCCACCAGTCACCAACCCCTCTCCCCAACCCCCGCTTCTGTAAAATTCCCTCTATTTAATATGCAGCTGCTGTTAAATTCTTTGCTTGTTTATTTTGACTTTTTTCACAGAGGTGCTGGAGTGATGCTCTGGTGAGCTCCGGCAGCACTGCACCCCTGTTTAGATCCAAGTAACATGGACCCGGGGATCAAGCTGCCCGGGTTTACGAGGTGTTTCTGGTTTGAGATAAAATGTTTGTTTCTGGAGTTCCTTTGGAAGCAATGCTGCTAATCTGAGGAGAGAATGAGTTTATATTCCATCCCTCTCAAGGAGAGGCTGTGAGTAAATGGGCTGTTCTGTGTTTGAACCAGTAGAAATAGACCTGGGGGGTTCAGTGTTTGAACTGTGTTTAGAAATTCCTCCTCGCTGTCACCTGTCTGTCAGACAGTGGAAATCAAACAGAAACTCAAGTTGCTGGAGATCTGCACTAAAAATGAAAAATTCTCAATCCATTCTGACAAAAGATTGTGAATCTGAATCCTTAAATTTGTTTCTCTCCGCTCAGCAGTTCCTTACCTGTTGAGCGACTCTGGTGATTCCGGTTTCTTTTTATTCCATTCACTCTGGAATGGTTTAAATTTCCTGATTGTCTGTTATACTTGGGAATGTGTTCAGTGCAGTTGTTGGTAACAAGGTTCACGTGAATAATCTCAGGAATGATCGGCTTTATGTATGAGGAGCATTTGATGGTTCTGGGGTTGTGCTCAATGGAGTTCAGACGGGGGTGAAAGGAGAGGGATGTATGGTTAAGTAAACCTACTGAATGCTGAAAAGCCTGGATACAGTGGACATGGAGAGGATGTTTCCATTAGACGGAGAGTCTGTGATCTGACAGCACAGTCTCAGAATAAAGATGCTTCCCTTTAAAACTGAGATGAGAAAAATTTATTCAGCCAAAAGATGACTGATCTGTGGAATTTGTTGCCGCAGAGGGTGGTTGAGGCTGCCATTTGGGTATGTTTATGACAGAGATTAATATATTGATGATTGCTAAGTAGGTTCTGGGTTACAGGAGGAAGGCAGGAATATGGTGTTGGAATAAATCTCAGCCATGGTTGAGTGGTGGAGCAGACTCGATGGATCGAATCACCTAATTCTGTCCCTACATCTTATATCTGACCATGACAGAACGATGACTCCTTCCTATCCCATATCAGGTTTTGTGACGTGTCAGGGACAATTACAGATTTGTTCACTGAGATCATTATATTTGTCTTCAATGTTTAGATTTCAGTGAGTAGAAATATTTTGTTCTCCTTTGTATTGTTAACATGCTTCATTATCATTTATGTTAAAGTTAGACCTGTGGTGAGAGATTTATTTGAAGAAAAACCCACAACTGGAAGCAAACCACGACTGAAGACGAGGAAACAGCAGCAAGTGAACCAGCCCGAGGACTGAGAGCACCGACTGGAGAGAACCCTTCTGACTCAGGGTTTCCAGTGATTCAGTCAGGAGCAAGTTTGGTGAGTCTCATTTACTCAGACACTGGTCCTTTAGACATTACATACATGTAAAAGGAAGGTAGGGAATAGTTGGAGTGAGCTGAATGTGACCAGAAATACCAGTTATGCCTCTATCAGACCCAGTTGCAATCACTCCAGGTCAGTATCCCAGCTCTTTAAAGTCACTCACATTCCCTCAGTGATTGCTCATTTGAAGAGCTTGCATCTTCTGAAGTAGCTTTTGGTCGGTTCTGAGTGTGGAGAGGGAAAGAGGGGTGTTTATATTTACTATCCTGCAAAAGGAGGTAATTGTTTGCAATTACTTGCTGCAAAATCACTACCCGTACCCTGTACATTCTCAACCAGATTATTGACATAGATGACAAGTAGCAATGGGTGTCACCCTGGGGAGCTCCAGGAGGCACGGGCCTTGACTCCAATAAACAGCCTCTCAGCATCACCAACACACACAAAATGCTGGTGAACACAGCAGGCCAGGCAGCATCTATAAGGAGAAACACTGTCGACCTCTGGTGCTTCCCCCCTCCCCTTCCTTTCTCCCGAGGCCTCCCGTCCCATGATCCTTTCCCTTCTCCAGCTCTGTATCACTTTCGCCAATCACCTTTCCAGCTCTTAGCTTTATCCCACCCCCTCCGGTCTACTCCTATCATTTCGCATTTCCCCCTACCCCCGCTACTTTCAAATCTCTTAGTATCTCTCCTTTCAGTTAGTCCTGACGAAGGGTCTCGGCCCAAAATGTCGACAGTGCTTCACCTTATAGATGCTGCCTGGCCTGCTGTGTTCCACCAGCATTTTGTGTTTGTTGTTTGAATTTCCAGCATCTGCAGATTTCCTCGTGTTTGCTCCCATCATCACCATCTGCTTCCTACCATTGAGCTGTTCCCAGACTCTGGGCTCTGTGACAAACACAATGTTAGCAGCAAGATTAGACAGTGATTAATATAAAGAGAGATTTGTTGCTTCCTGAAAGCTGTCTGATGCAATGGACCAGATCCTCCCTTGCTCACAACGTGATCTGCCCTAGCACTCATCCTCCCGGGTCACACTGTGTCCGATAACCCACATCCCCAACCTCCCCCCACCCCGCCAGTAACCCCACAACATTCCCACCATTTACCCCACACCAGTACATGTAGACAGATCCTCGTCACCGACATGCACTTTCACAGCTTGGAGAACCTGAACTAACTGATCCTGCATTCCCGGCCCAGACTGTCCAGCCGTCTGGCTCGGTCCTGGCCCTTTGCCACTGCAACCGCCCTGCGATTTACACAAACCCGAGACCAGCCCCTTCCTCATCGCCGCCCAACCAGGCTCAGAGCTCGTTAAGGAGCCTCGTGTGTGGCACTTTGTCAAAGGTCTGAAAATCCAAGTACACAATATCTACCAACTCTCCTTTGTCCACCCTGCTTATTATTTCTCAAAGCATTCCACCAAATTTATCAGGCAATCCTTCATTGCCTATTCCAATGGGGGTGATCCTGAGGCTGAGCCAGTATCCTCAAGTGTGGCACAAGGTCGGCCAAGTAGCAACAACCTCTCCAACCCTCGTCCCCCCTCGAGAACCCGTCTGGTAGGGTGTGGTTCCATGCCGCTGCCCTGTTCTTTCTCCCGGCAGCCAGGGGTAGGCCCTATTTCCCCAAACTCAATAAGTTACATTTAGTGGTCCAGGGGTATCATAAGTTTGACTCTTGGTACAGTTACTACTTCCCACTTGATAGGGTGCACTCTCATTCTGGTTACACCAACAAGTAGTACTAACCACTGCTGGAGATGTAACTCTTATCCCCGACCATAGCTTGGAGGGGTCTTGTGGAGGAGATCCATGACTCCAACCCTCAAAGCAACACCATCCCCAGTCTCGCCTTCCAGACCTGGATATGGTGAAATTGACAATGCTACCATTACAGCTATCAGAAAACACCAGAACTGAATTTACTTCGCTAGTATTCAGGGGCACCAGTGACATGGGGATCGTAGTCTGACCCTGTTGGGGAATTTCGTCACTTACCCAACATGCTCCCCGCTCCACGGGCTTGGCGTAGGTGTGGTAGAGGGACAGCAAAGTGTAAAACTGGAGGCCTCCTGAGACAGGGGCAGGTTCCCTTAGGGTCATTAAAGTCAGCATTAACCAGTACATTATTCAGTCCTTATCAGTTCTGCCAGTAACGTGTTTACAGTCCGTTCAATGTATCCGCCGGAGCTGCCCTTCCACCATCACTGCAGGAGGTGTTGTCAGTAGCACTTGGTACAGTCCTCTCCACCTCGGTCCCAACTTCCTACCATCCCAGTTCTTGAGCAGGACAAAATCTCCAGTCTCGATGGTGGAGTGGTCACCTTTAGTTTGGGTTTTGTCCTCTCGATAGGCCTGTCATTCCTGTGAATGCAAGCTTTGGAGAGTTTTAGTTAATTTGCATAAGTATTTTCCCATCTCCTCCCCCAAGGTGTGCATATCCAATGTTGCAGGTAAGCTGTCAGGGAGGAGCGGCAAACAAGGTCGGGGTCCCCATGGGTTCTCATGGGCTTCCCGTAGACAATTTCTGCCGGTGATTTCTTACTTGATGGCGTGATTCTCATATGGAATAGGACTAAGTGTAAAACCTTCAACCAGATCATTTCAGTTTCTTGTGTAAGTTTTGCCAACTTATCTTTCAACTGGCTCCTTCCACTATGTCGCTGCATTCAGATGATGGGTGCAGTGGAACTGCTGTTTTATAGCAAGGAGTTTACAGATTTCCTCATTTATTTTGGCCCATTGTCCTAGCTGATCATTTCTGGAAGTCTATAGCAAGAAGTTATTTCTTTTAGCAATATGATCACAACAATTATAGTTGTAGGAACAGCTTCAATCCATCTGCTAAATCCATCTACTATCACTGAGCAATACCTATAACAATGTACTCCAGGTAATTCTATAAAATCAAGTTGCAAACAAGAAAAAGGTCCACCAGGCAAGGGGGTAGTTCCGGAACCACAAGGCATCCCCTTTCCAGCATTTGTTTTTTTATTACAGTTTAAGCATGCTTTGGCTAGTTTTTCAGCTGCTTTCTGGAAATCAAGGTTGTAATAATGTATTAACCATCCCCTCCTTGCCCAAGTGTGTACAATTATGTACATGATCTACCAAAATAGGTAAGAACACGGAGGGAACACAGACCTTTCACGCAGGGGTCACCCATAATTTGGTCTGAGGTTTGAGGTGGCAACCCATTTGGGACCATAATTTGTGCTCTCCTTCAGGAGCGTCCCCCTGTTAGTTACGTATTTCCCACGTACGGCATACCCGTGCTTAGATTTTGTCTAATAGGAGCTTGCTGGGTTCCCGAGGGGAACTAAACGTGTGGTATTCAAGGCTGTCTGTTTGGCAGCAGCATCAGCCCTAACATTACCCTGGAACATCTCATCACACTCCCCAGTATGGGCAGCACATTTAATAATAGTCAAAACTCGAGGTAGCTGTAGAGCGGTGAGTAAGTTGTTCACAAAGGTAGCATTACTAATGGGGTGGCCAGAGGAAGTCAGGAATCCCCAAAGCCCTGTAGTCAGTTCATAACGGGAGTCTGTGTGAACGTTCGCACTTTAGTCTGTTGCTAGGATACAGGCAGGAGTCAGAGCAAACAGCTCAGCCTTCTGGGCGGAGTCAGCTGATTCAAAAGAGGCCTGCTCAATTACAGTGGCATGCAAAAGCTTGGGCACCCCGGTTAAAGTTTCTGTTACTGTGAATAGTTAAACGAGTAAAAGTTGAACTGATTTCCAAAAGGCATAAGTTAAAGATGACACATTTCTTTAATATTTTAAACAAGAAAACTTTTTTATTTCCATCTTTTACAGTTTCAAAATAACAAAAAAGGAAAAGGGCCTGAAGCAAAAGTTTGGGCACACTGCATGGTCAGTACTTAGTAACACCCCCTTTGGCAAGTATCACAGCTTGTAAATGCTTTTTGTAGCCAGCTAAGAGTCTTTCAATTCTTGTTTGGGGGATTTTCGCCCATTCTTCCTTGCAAAAGGGTTCTAGTTCTGTGGATTCTTGAGCTGTCTTGCATGCACTGATCTTCTGAGGTCTATCCACAGATTCTCGATGATGTTTAGGTCGGGGGACTGTGAGGGCCATGGCAAAACCTTTTGCTTGCACCTCATGAGGTAGTCCATTGTGGATTTTGAGGTGTGTTTAGGGTCATTATCTTGTTGTAGAAGCCATCCTCTTTTCATGTTCAGCTTTTTTACAGACAGTGTGATGTTTGCTCACAGAATTTGCTAGTATTTAATTTAATTCATTATTTCCTCTACCAGTAATTGTTCCCCGTGTGACTGGCTGTAACACAAGCCAAAAGCATGATCGATCCACCCCCGTGCTTAACAGTTGGAGAGGGGTTCTTCTCATGAAATTCTGCACCCTTTTTTCTCCAAACAATCCTTTGCTCATTGCAGTCAAAAGGCTCTATTTTAACTTCATCGGTCCACACGACTTGTTTCCAAAATGCATCAGACTTGTTTAGATGTTCCTTTGAACCTTCTGAATAGAACTCTGGGCACCTTGGCTTTAACCCAGGGCAAACTGAAACAGTGATATGGGGAAGGACCAGTCCTGTCTGTTGCCAAAGCAAATCAGGAACTTCAGGCAGTAATGCGCTGCCCTCTTATCCTTTAATCTCTCCAATCACCATTACTGGGAACTTCTGTCCCTCAAGGGGGGCATAATACTGGCTTTCCTCAGTTGAGCACCCCGGAGGGTCATAGCACAGAGTCACATGAGGGTCGGCCGCTGGCAGAAGGGGTTCAAACACAGTGGAGTCCAGATTAAGTGCCCACTGGGGGGGTGTCAGCAACTGGGGAAGATGTCGGTTGTTCACTAGTCCCAGGGTGACACCCTTGTCCACACAGAGAATCTCGACTTCCAACGGACAGAGCAAGTCTCTCCCTGCTAGATTACACCCCGACTGGTGGTGACTGTAAATGAAACTTCACACTGGTTCCCCTGGAATTCCACCTGCTGTGGCTGAGTACGTGAATATGTACGTACCCTGCCTTTGAACCCAGACAGAGTGATTGTCTGATAGCTGTTTTCCCTTTTCCGATACCATTTCCTGATCGAGAGTGGTTGTGGTTGTCCCCATATAAATCAGAAATGGAACCGGAATTCGAGCAACTTGCAATATTACATTGGGCTCTTCCTGAGGGGTGGTACTCTTGGTTGGAAGCATACTTGTTTGTCAATTTCTAAATGGGCTGTTGTCCCCACCTGTCCCTTGGTATGTTTTTGTTCCCATTTCTGATCCCCACATATAGCCCTCTCGTGTCCTCCTTCCTGCTGAACAGATTCATCTTTAATAATAGTTCCCTTCGGGGTTGATCGGGATTTGACAGTTGGGTCAAAGCTCGTCACATTCCATTTCGGTCCTTGTCAGGCCAATCCATACTATTTGTTTTAATCATGTTGGCTAACTTAATTGGTAAGCATTGGAGCCGTTAGGGGTTAAACTGGGGGGATGGATTCCCATCTTTAAATGCTTGGTCTCCTGTGAAAGTGCCGTAGCAGGACATAAATCGCTCCTGATAGTCTGGTCCCGATTCCGCAGGCTTCGGTTTGCATTTAAGTACTTCAGTGATGTTTACAGGTTGCTGGAGAGCCCTTTCCAAGGCTTGAATAATCTGGTCTGTCTGTTCATTCTCATTATGGTTTCCCGTCTGTAACTCCTGATAGGTTTGGTATCTCAATTCTGCCTTCTATTTCCACCCCTCAGCAGCTGAGAGAATCATGCAGCAGAGACCGAATAATTCTTGCCAGGTCGCCATCACGGTCACTGTCCCCAAACAGGGTCAGTATGCCAGACATGGGTTCAGGATCCATTGTTTCCCTATCAGTTCGAACGTCAGACTGACATTCCAGCCCTGCTGTCCTATCTACGCCGGCCTTGGTTTGCTTACGTTGTTTCCCTGCTCTCGTTTTCGGCGCCAATCCACCCTTTCACGCTCCGCTTTTAGCCTCTCCCAACCTTTGACTTTCCTTCTGCGGCACATACCTCTATCCCTTTGTCACATGCATTATTCCTCCAACTTGCTAATAATGTACCATTCCACTTTATATTTGGCTTTTCCTTCCTTTCCCTTTTCAGTAATTTCCACTTCTTTCCACAGTTCTTTCTCCATATCAAATTTACTGCTTGTTCTCATGAGGTAATATCCCAGGCTCCCCCCAGTGGCCATATTGGGTGCCCGGTCAGTCTCCGCAGTCCCCAGAGTGGTCCACCCACTTACTCAGCCCGTCTGCTTGGCACTCCCTATATTGGGATCCTGTTGGTGACGCCAAATGTTAAAGTTGAATCTGAATAAAACACGAGAGACCAGCTTCTTATCGTCACCACGGTTTATTGTGCATTCTCCTGTAGGAGTTTGAGACCCAGTTGTCAAAGGGAAGGCACGTAAGCACTGCCACCATCTGACAAGTGGACTGACTCTGTCAGGTTACAGCTGTGTATTTATACATGAACCCAGACATTTATACATAGTAACCCCAGACAGTACTATTGC
This sequence comes from Hemitrygon akajei, assembly GCF_048418815.1. Classification (NCBI taxonomy): domain Eukaryota; kingdom Metazoa; phylum Chordata; class Chondrichthyes; order Myliobatiformes; family Dasyatidae; genus Hemitrygon; species Hemitrygon akajei. Next base: position 7,899,509 of record NW_027331935.1, read on the forward strand.
AAGATGTTATTTGAACTGGTATGCCCACCGTCTGTTGGTGTAAAACTTAATTACTTAGATAAGAGAGTTCACTGAATCAAGGTCTTAATTACAGATGTATGTACTGTCCCGTCCTTATCAGTTATTCCCTTTGCAAAGCCCTGACTCAATTACAGACAGATGTTCATTCCTGTCCTTATGAGCAAGTCCTCCTCCCTTTACTCAAACGAGGGTACAATGTATAATGTTATCAGCTCTCAGTGTGTAATGAGCCTGTCTTAGTTAACCGCTGAAGATACAGTTTACATCAGTTCAGAAATTCCTATTCAGTCCCAATTATTCTTTTAGCCAGAGGTTACAGAGGTTCAAAATGATTTTTTTATATATCCTCAGTTCCTCAGGAGTGTTCAGGGGAAATATTTATACCAATATAGAAACTGGTGTTACCTGTGTCTTTTGTGGTGATGCAAAAGTTGCTGGAGAATTTACAAGTGGGAAGAAGTGGAGTGATATTTGGAAATCTGACATTTTAAAGTGCAATTTAGCAAGAAAACCACATATGGACAACGTGCAAAAGCTCTGGTGACAAAATCTTTCATTACCCGTTACAAGCCTGCTACATAGGTTGTGTGAGGGTACAGATGAACTCGATCGAACTCAGAGGAGAGTAAAGTTCTTATGGATAATGCTTTGCTAGCTCTTAAGATGAATACCTCTCTATATAAAATTCACTGTGCACATGTCACTCGGAAAAATGCACAGTACGAGATTTATGTGCACACTGGTCATTACAAATTGGAGGGGACATTGGTGGGAAGATGGGGAGACCTCCAGTGTCCCTGATGCCCTCACCTACAAGATGTACATCCAGCTGCAGCTTGTAACCCTGTAATTTAAGGAGTTGGAACTTGAAATGGATGAATTCCGGATCATCCAGGAGTTGGAGGGGGTGATAGATATGACATGCAAAGAGGTAAGTTACACCCAAGGTGCAGGACTCAGGAAACTGGATGAGATTCAGGAACAGGAATGAGGTTAAACAGCCACTGCGGAGTACTCTTGTGACCATTCCCCACAACAACAGGTGAACCACTTTAGAAACTGCTGGGGGGATTACCTGGCAGAGGAAAGTCAAAGGGGTGATAGGGGATTCGTTAGTTAGGGGAACAGAACAAGAGGGGATGAATATCCTTGTGGTAAGGCTTGCTAATGCTAGTGTGAGGGGAAGGGTGATGTGGTTAAAATAAGTTGTAGGGGGATCGGGAGCCAGAATGACAGAACAGATAGTGGAGAGGGTGAATTGAATTGAATTGATTTTTTTACATACATCCTTCATGTACATGAGAAGTAGAAATGTTTTTGTTACATCTCCGTCTAAATGTGGAATATATAGTAATTTATAATAGTTCATACACGGGACAGTGAATATAACATAGAAATCAATGAATCAGTCTGATGGACTGGTGGAAGATGATGTCCCAGAGCCTGTTGGTCCCTTTGCTGTGGTACAGTTTCCTGGACCTAGCAGCAGGAACAGTTTGTGGTTGTGGTGAATAGAGTGTCCAATATCCTTCGGGCCCTTTTTACGCACCTGTCTCGGCAAATGTCCTGAATAGTGGAAAGTTCACTTCTACAGAGTCAGCAATCAAATGGTTAAGCATGGTGCGATGAATGTGCTGAGCTGTGTATATCATAATGCAGGAAGCATCGTAGAAAAGCCAGATAAGCTGAGGACAGGGAATTATGATGTTGTAGCCATTACTGGGAGTTGGTTGCACCCAACAGTCTGAGGGATTTAGAGGAACAAATTTGTAGACAGATCGCAGACCATGCCAAGAAACAAAGTTTGATTCAGTTGGTGATTTTAAGTTTCCATATATTGACTGGGACTCCCATACTGTAAAAGGACTAGATGGGGTAGAGTTTGTCAAATGTGATCTTAATCAGTGCATAGATTTCCCGATGTGGAAGTGTGCAATAAGCTGTTAGGAAATGATCCAGGGCTGGTGACAGAAATTAGTGATCATAATGTCATGAGATTCAAAGTAAATATGGAAAAAGAGAGGTCTGGACCCACGGGTTGAGATTCTCAATTGGAGAAAGGTCAGTTTTGATGGTATCAGAAAGGATCTGACAAGTGTGGTTTGGGACAGGCTGTTTTCTGGCAGAGGAGTACTTGTAAGTGGGAGGCCTTCAGAAGTGAAATTTTGAGGGTGTAGAGTTTGTATGTGCCTGTCAAAATAAAAGTTGAAAGATTACTGGTGCAGGGAACCTTGGTTTTCAGGAGATATTGAGGCCCCGGATATTTTGTTCCTGTAAATGCCTCAGACTGTTGGGTGCTGCCAAGACTCATTAACGACTGACTCATTAATCATCATTCCACATCCTGAACTCATCTGACTTTTTTTAAGTCGTCTTCTGTTGGTTTCTAAACGCTTCCCAATAGTTTTTGCTCTTTTATTTGCCCTCTCTTTGGCTTCTATGTTGGCTTTGGCTTCATATTTCAGCCATGGTTGTGTCCTCCTGCCTTTTCAATGCTTCCACTTCTTTGGGATGTATCGATAACTCAGCTCCCGAATTGCTCACAGAAACTCCATTGCTGCTCCGTTGTCACTCCTACCTTTCCCCGTCCAAACAAGTTTGTCCAGCTTCTCTGTCACAGAAACCTGGAGAAGTTCAGTACAGAAACAGGCTACTTGGCCCATCTAGTCAATGCTGAAAAAGCATTTAAGCTGTCTAATGCAACTACCTGCACTGGGACCATCACCCTCCATACCCCTACCATCCAGGCTCCCATCCAGACTTATAAATGGTGAAACCGAGCTCATATTCATCACTCGTGCTGACACCTCATTCCACAGTCTCACAACCATTTCAGTGAAGAGCTTTTCCACACGCTCCCATTAAATTTTCACCTTCGCCACTTACCCATGATCCTCTGGTTATCATCGCATCCAACCTCAGTGGAAAATGCTGCTTGCATTTACCCTATCTGTACCCTAATAATTTTGTATACTTCTAACAAAACCTCAAAGCAATGTATGATTCCCTTGTTTATGTTTAGAGCATATTTTAGGTGAAAAGATGATGAGAGGCTTTGATTGTGTGGATAGCCGGAGGCTTTTTACCAGGTCCAACATGGCTAAAATGAGGCTCATAGTTTTAAGGTGCTTGGAAATAGAGGGGATGTCGGGTATTTTTTTACACAGAGAGTGGTGGGTGCGTGGAATGCACTGCCGGCTATTTGTGTGAGAATATTTCAGTTACTGTGGGGCCAGGCACCCATGTAGCTCAGTGGGAACAGGGAGTAATACCAATGGAGAGAGTCAAACTGAGCCAGGTAACAAATTGGAGATGACAGATATGCCCCATTCTTATAGAGACAGGAAGTGCATCAGAGAATTTGATGGTTATTCCAGATACCAGCACTGTGCCCAGTTAGAAGATGATTTCTCTCTCCAACTTGGGTTGAACTTCACTGTAACAGTGTGATGCCAGATCACACCTTAGCAAATCAAGTGATCTCATCTGAAATGTTGTCCTTCCCCCACTGATGGATTTTGTAAATCTTTTTCCAGGTTAAAAATGACGAGGAATTTGTCTACAGGAATCTCAAACAGATTACACCAGTTTTGCTGTCTCTGTCCAGATATTTAAGAAGTGCAGCAAGGGATTCACTCAATCATCCTTCCTGCTCAGACTGTGGAGAGGGATTCACTCGATCATATGACCAACTGGCATGCCCGTTATTTTACACAGGGGACAGATCATTCACCTGCTCAGACAGTGGGAATTGATTCACTCGGTCATTTCAACTGAATGTACATCAGCAAATTCACACTGGGACAAGGCCATTCACCTGTTCTGTGTGTGAGAACGGATCCAGTGGTCTTCCCACCTGTGGACACACCAGTCAGTTCACACTGGGCAGAAGTAGGTCATGTGCTGAATTTGTGGGGAAAGCTTCATTCGGTCATCTGACATAATGGCTCACCAGCGAGTTCACACCGGGGAGCGTCTGTTCACCTGCTCAGACTGTGGGAAGGGATCGACTTGCTCATCTAACCTGAAGGTACATCAGCGAGTTCACACTGGCGAGAGGCCTTTCACCTGCTAAGACTGCGGGAAGGGATTCACACAGTCCTCCTCCCTCGTGGCACACCAGGGAGTTCACACTGGTGAGCGGCCGTTCACCTGCTCGGACTGCGGGAAGGGATTCACTTGCTCATCTAACCTGAAGGTACATCAGCGAGTTCACACTGGAGAGAGGCCGTTCACCTGCTCAGACTGTGGGAAGGGATTCACTCGGTCAGCCGACCTAATGGCTCACCATCGAGTTCACACTGGGGAGAGGCCATTCACCTGCTCAGACTGTGGAAAAGGATTCACTCGGTCATCCACCCTAATGGCTCACCAGCGAGTTCACACCGGGGAGCGTCTGTTCACCTGCTCAGACTGTGGGAAGGGATTCAATTGCTCATCTAACCTGAAGGTACATCAGCGAGTTCACACTGGTGAGAGGCCTTTCACCTGCTCAGACTGTGGGAGGAGATTCACTCGATCATCTGACCTAATAGCTCACCATCGAGTTCACACTGGAGAGAGGCCGTTCACCTGCTCAGACTGTGGGAAGGGATTCACTTGCTCATCTAACCTGAAGGTACATCAGCGAGTTCACACTGGGGAGAGGCCATTCACCTGCTCAGTGTGTGGGAAGGGATTCACTCAGTCATCTCAACTACAGAAACACCAGCGAGTTCACACTGGGTAGAGGTCATTTACCTGCTCAGACATTGGGAAGAGTTTCTCACAGCCATCTCCATCAAATGTGCATCATTGAGTTCACACTGGGGAGAGGCCGTTCACCTGCTGTGATTGTGGGAAGCGATTCACTCAGTCATCTCGGCTTATGTAACTCTCGCTTCGGCTAGCAGCTTAATATAGGGGGTGATAGCCCCACAGCCCGGCCAAACTTGAGAAATCTTGTTTGGGTGAATGCTGTGTGATGTGTCCCCTGTTACAAATCAGTTCCCCGAAATAACAAACAGTACACAGTATCCGATTAAACTATTGAGCTTTATAATACTTACTTTGAATACAGGGTTAGCAAAGTAAACAAAAAAAGAAGAAAAAGAGCCCACTGTCTCCATTTGCATCTTTTCATCTCCCCCAGCAAAAGACCACAAAAATCTCTCTTCCAGACTCACAAGAAAGAACATTTCTATCATCGGAAAGTCCCGCACTCAAAAACCCGTATCTCTAGTCGTATTATAAACATTGCTGCTACAGAGAAACCATTACCTCAGCAGTGAAACATTGCAGAGAGGCCATTACATTAGCAGTCAAACCTTACGGCATGTTACACTTGTGACACACTGTTCACATTGAGGAGAAAGTTTCAATGAGCTGCATGCTGGATATTTGTCCGTCACCGTTGCTGAATGCAATTTTGAGAGTGACTGTCGGTGCTGAACTCTGCAATTATTGATGCGATTCACCACACCCAGTTCTGCACCCTGGTCACTGGTCATGGGAGGAGTTTCTTCTTTCACCTTTAATGGGACTGGTGTTTAATATTCTGGATCTGAGACAAATAAATCAGTTTATTTTAAACTCTGTCTCTGGTACTTAAGTGAATTTCTAACACACCTAGTGTACAGTAGAGAGTCAACTCTGGCCAGTTGGACCCTGCCAATGATTCTGTTCCATGACAGTCCTTTCAAATCCTCCCCTGTACGGCCAAAACGGCATGGTTTTCCTCTTCCCAGACAGATCTCTCGGAATTCTTTGGTGAAATGAGAAAGGTGGTGTGTGTTGTTTGTTTGGATTTTCAGATGGTTTTGAACAAGGTGCTGCACCTGAAGCTGCTTAACAAGACACCAGTTCATGGTATTTGATGTCTCTGTGCCTGTTCCCGCTGAAGTTTAGAATTATGGGCGGGGTGTGGAGTTGTGGGGGCGGGGTTCCCAAATACTGTAAAGCTGGGACAGAGAGGATATGGAGAGGATGTTTCCCATAATACGGAGCCCAGGTCCAGGGATACACCCTCAGACTACAGGGAAATCAATTCAGATGAGGAGGAAGTCTTACGATATCATGTTTATTCAGCATGACCGTGTCTGATCTATGCTTCTGTGCCCTTCCCCCTGTATCTCCAGCTCAAATGTACCCAGCCACCCGCCTACACTCAGATAGATAGACACTTCATTGATCCTAAAGGAATTTACATGGAAGATTTAGAATTTTAGAAAATTCCATATGTCTCCATTTAAAATGACTGGCCCTTTTCGATCCCTGTCAGTTTCTCTCTCACTGATCAACAGAGATATCAAAAGGCCCGTCCCTTTCCCTCGTATATCTCCACCGGCTCAATCCCTGGTTTCTATCCCAGTTTAACTCCTCATCTCTCTTCCCTCCCATATTCCCTCCAATCTCTCTCCTCCGTCATTCTCTCCCATGCCTCCTTCTGCCCCCTCACTCGCTCCCTGTTTATTTCTCACCCACATCCATCTCCCTGCCATTCTCTCCCCTCACTGGTTGTCACCACCATCTCTCTCCCCTGTTTCTTGCCTCCACCACTTCCCTCTCATCTCTCCTCAGTCTGTCTCGCTAACACTCCTACTGTCTCTCGATTCTCTCTCCCTCTCTTTCAATACCACCACTCAGCCTGTTCTCTCTTCTCTCTCTCTCTCTCCCCCCCACTCTCTCTATCTCTCCCTCCACCTCTCACTTTCCCACTGTCCCTTCTCTCCTTCTCCCTCTTCCTCTATCTCTCTTTCTTTCCCTCCTCTGCTTCATCCAACTCCAAGTGCCAGTAAATTCCGATGTCACCGTTGCACATTGAAAGGTGCTATTATGGAGTGAACATGGACCGAGGATCCGGGTCGGTCTGTAAAGGTGGGGTGTGGTTTGTAGACAGAAAGTGGAGTAGAGAAGTGAGAGTGAAAGGAAGTTGGGGTGAGCGGAGTAAGAGGGGGAGGTGAGGAAGTGGGAGAGGTATTATTAAGATAAGAGTGGAGAGGAGGAAAGGGAGAGTGAGAGTAGATGGAGGAGAGAAGCAGAGAGGAATGTGTGCTGAGGATTGAGAGGAGGGTGGGGGTAGGGAGAAAGGGACTGTCAGATCTGGTGAGCGCACTATGGAGAGAGGAAGGAGCAAGATGTTGAGGGAGCTGCACACACTCAGTGTTGAGGGAGTTGCATTTCCTCTGTCCCACTCACAGTAACTCTTCTAAGGATGTATTTGCATCAACAAAAGCAGGATTCAACACGCTGTGAGCGTGTGCTATTCTGAACTGAAATGAAAGCTCAACCCAGAAAGATGAAGAAATTATCACAATGGAACAGTGATTCTCTCTGGGGGCAGTTACGTGTCCTAAGATGGCTTTAGGAGCAAATAGCACTCGCCGGGAGTGGGGGGCATTCGAGATTCCTGGCGGGGCAATAAGCTGCCTCTAACTTGCGGTATCAGACCTGATCGACCGTTAGTAGAGCAGGTACTTCCAAAAAGGATGTGGCACTGGAATAAAGGAAGAAGCATCGCACTGCAGGCCTTGAGCATTCGTCGTCACAACGGGTCTGACACTTGGCGATCTCGTCCGACCGAACCAACCTAACAGACGTCGTTGGGGATTAGCAACGAGGGTGCTCCGCATTTCGCCTTGACTTGCGGCACTAGGGCTGGGAAACACTGCTATAGAAGAAAGAGTTAGCCAATAGATGAGCATAATCGTCCATGGATGAGATCCCCACGATGTGAGCAAAGGAGGAAAGCGTCCAATGTCAGGCTCAAAGCTGGAAACCTCTTCCCAGAAACTGCGTAGTTCCTTGTGTCAATACAGGACCAGGCGGTTGACACAGAAATAACAAAAATGCACATTAAAAGAGTCACAAACTCAAGACGAAGTGTTGTGCCTCTCTCGGGGCTCTAAAGCAGAATATGCCGTTTGATTGCTTACACAGCGCCATCAAGTGGCAAGCATCATTCACCAAAATCCTGCTTTAAGAGACGATCATGAAAGATACTATCAATGACAATCAATACAAGCTTGATCCAGTTTTAGATTCGGAGTGAAACAATTGCATTACTACCGATCCGTTATCAGAGATAGGGCGATACATGATCCCATCCGGATATAATGTCACAGGATAAACATGCAAATTAGATTTACTGAATAGATACAGGCATTCCGACACACACAGCACGCTGAAATCAATAAGTGAAAAAACCTGAAATATCCCATGGCGTTGATAGCAGTGTGACGTCATTCACTAACGCTCATTTTGGAAGGGATTCAATCGGCCATCGCAGATACATCAACAGCTTCGCACCCGGAAGCGGCCGTTCACCTGCTCCGTGTGTGCGAAGAGACTCATTCAGTTAACCCACCCTGTGATGCTCCGGTGAGTTCACAATAAATAGAGGCCACATTTCTGTCCGGAGTGAGTAAAGAGTTTTACTCAATCATCCCAACTGCTGCAACACCAGCAACTTCACATCAGGGAGGAAGTTCAAATCAGCTCTGTGTTAAATATTTAACCATCACGGTGACTGAAGGCAGCTGCAGGTTCATGAGGGACTGTTACTGTCAGATTCTGCAGTTCTTGCGGCTGCTCATCGCACCAAGACTGAACCCTGGTCACTGAGCATTGGAGGAGTCTGTTCTGCTGATGTTAGCCTTAAACTAGACTGGTGTTTAATATTACGCTCACTCTCTACTACTCTCACAATGTACACTAGAGAGGCCACTCAATCCATCTGGTCCTAGCCCATATTTCTGTTCCATATCAGTATTTTAAAGTGTATCTCTGCTGTTTATCTCTCATACTCTCTGTTGCAAATAGTCACTATTCCGTGGGAGAAGAGATTTCCCTTGAATTTCATGGAATCATAGAAATCTGCAGCAAATTACAGGCCCTTCAGCCAACAATGTTGTGCCGACCATGTACCCTACTCCAGACAACTGCCGAGAATTGCCCTACCGCAGAGCCCTCTGATCTTCTAAGTTCCATGAACCTATCTAAGATTCTCTTAACAGACCCTATTGTATCTGCCTCTACCACTTCAAGCAACTTAAAATATTTTCACTCATTTCAAAGGACTGGGCCTCAGACAGCTGGGTTGCTGCAATGCATCTCTAAAGTCTGACAGCAGACTAGCGAGTGAATCTTCGATGGAGCAGAGTCAGAAACCAAAGAGTTGCCAGCACCAGTCAGGGCTTTGGGGCTCCAGAAAAAGATGGGGTCTGGAGGTTTTGAGCGGGTGGAGGGAAGAGGAATCAGACCAGCAGGATCTGGCTATGAATAAAAGATGAGAAACATTTGGAAACTGGTTAATTGAAAAACAAATTGGTTAATTTCTACAAAATATTGCAGGTAATCAGCAGATCAGGCAGCAAATGTGGAGAGGAATAAATGGACAGCATTTTAGCCGAGCCCCTTCAGTATGCCTAGACTGTGTACTCCTCAGCTTAGTTGATGCCTGAACTGCAGAGTTCCTTCAGCATTGTGTGTGTTTGCGTTCCTCTTTTTCCAGCAACTGCAGAAACATGCCCACTCTGGGTGATCAGAATGGTAATCTATACGGGAGACAAAGTAGATGGGGGAGGTTTTAAATAGTAGTTTTACATCCGTATTTACTCAGGAGATGGACACAGAGTCTGCAGAAGTGAGGCAAAGCAGCATCAACCTCATGGACCCTGTACAGATTACAGAGGTGGAGGTGTTTGCTGTCTTAAGGCAAATTGCCATGGATCAATCCCCGGGCCTGAAAAGTTGTTCCCTGGGACCCTGTGGAAGACAAGTGCAGAAATTGTCGGAGCCCAAGTACAGATATTTAACTCATCCTTAGTGACAGGTGAGGTACTGGAGGATTGGAGGACAGCCAATGTTGTTCCGCTGTTCAAGAAAGCCTCTAAAATTAAACTAAGAAATTGTACATTGGTGAGCTTGTCATCAGTTGTGGGAAAGTTAATGTAACGTAAGTGCAGGAACTCGATATACAAGTTTTTGGATAGATGTGGACTGATTAAGGATAGATAGCATAGCTTTGTGCAGGGCAGGTCATGTCTAACCAATCTTATAGAGTCTCTTGAGGAAGTTATCAGGAAAGTGGATGAAGGCAAGGCTGCTGATGTTGTCTACATGGACTTTAGCAAGCCACTTGGCAAAGTCTCACATTGGAGGTTGGTCAAGAAGTTTCAGACATTCAGCATTCAAGATAAGATAGTAAATTGGACGAGACACAGTTTTGGGAGAAGCCAGAGTGTGGTAGCAGATGGTTGCCTCTCTGACCGGAGGTCTGTGACTAGTGGTGTGCCACAGGGATCAGTACTGGATCTGTTGTTGTTTGTCATCTATATCAGTAATCTGGATGATAGTATGGTTAGCTGGATCAGCAAATATGTGGATCACACCAAGTCTGGGAGTTTAGCGGACTGTGAGTCGGCTATCATGGCTTGCAGTGCGAACTGCACCAGCTGGAAAGATGGTTTGAGAAATGGAAAATGGAATTTAATGCAGACAAGTGTGAGGTGTTGCACTTTGGCAGGACCTATTAGGGTAGGTCTTACACAGTGATTGGTCGGGAACTGAGAAGTGTTGTAGAGGAAAGGAATCTGGGAATACAGGTCTATATTTCACTGAAAGTGGTGTCACAGTTCAAAAGGTACTGAGAGAAAGATTTTGGCCCACTGGCCTTCATGAACTAAAGTACTATCAACAATAGATGGATGTTATGTTGACGTTGGTGAGGCCTAATTTGGAATATTTTGTGCAGTTTTGGTCACCAACCTACAGGAAAGATGTAAAAGAGGTTGAAAGAGTTCAGAGAAAATTTACAAGGATGTTGTCAGGTCTGGAGGGCTTGGGTTAGAAGGAAACATTGAACTGGACTAGACTTTATTCCTTGGAAAGTAGAAGAGTGAGGGGAGATCTGATGGAGGTATTCCACAGTTCTGAGGCTCATAGATGGGGTAAATGCAAGCCGGATTTTTCCACTGAGATGGGGTGGGACCACAACCAGACGCCATGGATTAAGGGTGAAAGGTGAACTGTTAAGTGGATCAAGAGGGAAAACTTGTTCACTGAGATGGTCATCCAGGTGTGGAATGAGCAGCCAGCACAAGTGGTGCATGCGAGCACGATTGCAACGTGTTAGAGGTCGGTATAGGTACCTAGATGGTAGGGGTATGGGAGTGGAAAGCGTAAATAGCTTGGCACCAACGAGATGGGCCAATGTGTCTGAATCTTTCTATGACTGTGACAAGAATCTTAAACAATACTAATATTCACTCTAATTTCTTTTAACAGCTGTGCAGACCAACCATACACCTGAGCAGGAGATATTTACGTGGCCTTAAAACTGTGGTACTTTAAGTTAACAGTACATAAAATAAAATCCCAGCTGCACATCAACAAAGGGTATTTGTGTGAGAGTGCTTCAGTTACTGTGGGGCCAGGCTCCCATACAGCTCAGTGGGAACAGGGAATAACACCAATGGAGAGAGTCAAACTGAGCCAATTCACAGATTGGAGAAGGTAGAAATGTCCCATTCTTATAGAGACTGGAAGAGTATCAGAGAATTTGATGGTCATTCCAGACACCAACCATGTGCCCAGTTACAAGATGATTTCTTTCTGCAACTTGGGTTGAACCTCACTGTAACAGTGTGATGTCAGATCACACCTTGGTAACTAATGTGATCTCATCTGAAATGTTGTCCTTCACCCACTGATGGATTTTGTAAATCTATTTACAGGTTAAAAATGACAAGGAAATTGCCTATGGGAATTCAAACCAGTCTTGCTGTCTCTGTCCAGATATTTAAGAAGTGGAGCAAGGGATTCCCTCAATCATCCTTCCTGCTCAGACTGTGGGAAGGGATTCACTCTATCATCTGACCGATTGGCATGCCCGTTATTTTACACAGGTAACATTCAGCTGTTCAGACTGGGAATGGAATCACTCGTTCATCTCAACTAAAGGTACGTCAGCAAGTTCACACTGGGACAAGGCTATTCACCTGTTCTGTGTGTGAGAAGGGATTCAGACGATCATTCCAGCTGTGGACACACCAGTCAGTTCACATTGAGCAGAGGCTGGTCATCTGCTGAAATTGTGGGGAAGGATTCACTAGGCCATATCTGACCGAATGGCACACCAGCGAGTTCACACCGGGGAGCGGCCGTTCACCTGCTCAGACTGCGGGAAGGGATTCACATGCTCATCTAAACTGAAGGAACATCAGCGAGTTCACACTGGAGAGAGGCCGTTCACCTGCTCAGACTGTGGGAAGGGATTCACTCAGTCATCCTCCCTATTGGCACACCAGTCAGTTCACACTGGGGAGTGGCCGTTCACCTGCTCAGTGTGTGGGAAAGGATTCACTCGATCATCCTCCCTATTGGCACACCAGTCAGTTCACACTGGAGTATGGCCATTCATTTGCTCAGACTGTGGGAAGGGATTCACTCGTTCATGTGATCTGCTGGCACACCAGCGAGTTCACACTGGGGAAAGGCCGTTCACCTGCTGTGAATGTGGGAGGGGATTCGCTCGGTCATCTGATCTACTGATACACCAGCGAGTTCACACTGGGGAGAGGCCGTTCACCTGCTGTGAATGTGGGAAAGGATTTGCTCGGTCATCTGATCTGCTGGCACACCAGTCAGTTCACACTGGGGAGAGACCATTCACGTGCTCAGTCTGTGGGAAGGGATTCCATCGATCATCCGACCTTCATAGACACCAGCGATTTCACACTGGGGAGAAGTCGTTCACCTGCTCAGACTGTGGGAAAGGATTCACTTTATTATTTCACCTACAGAGGCACCAGTCAGTTCATGCAAGGGAGAGGCTTTTCACCTGCTCAGTCTGTGGGAAGACTTTCTCTCAGTCGTCCACCCTACAGATTCACCAACGAGTTCACACTGGGGAGAGGCTGTTCACCTGCTCAGACTGTGGGAAGGGATTCACTCGGTCATCTCATCTACTGAGACACCAGCAAGTTCACACTGGGGAGAGGCCGTTCATCTGCTGTGAGTTTGGGAAGTGATTCATTCAGTCAGCTTATCTACTCAGACAGCAGCAAGTTCACACTGGGTAGAGGCCAATCAGGCTTTGGGAAAAGATTCTCTCAGTAATCTCCACCAATTTGTGCATCATTGAGTTCACACTGTGGAGAGGCCGTTCACCTGCTGTGAATGTGGGAAGGGATTCACACAGTAATCTATCCTTGTGACACACTACCGGGTTCACACTGGGGAGAAAATTTCAATAAGCTTCATGCTGGATATTTGTCCATCACCGTTGCAGAATGTAATTTCGAGAGTGACTGTCGGTGCTGAACACTGCAATTATTGCTGCTGCTCACCACACCCAGTTCTGCACCCTGGTCACTGGGCATGGGAGGAGTTTCTTCTGCTGCACATTCACCTTTAATGGGACTGGAGCTTAATCTTCTGCATCTGAGACAAATAAATCAGCTCTATTTTAAACTTGGTTTCCGGTACTTAGTGAATTTATAACACACCTTGTGTACAGTAGAGACTCAACTCAGGCCTGCTGGACCCTGCCAGTGATTCTGCTCCAGACAGTCCTTTTAAATCCTACCCTGTTGTTCATCTCTCGCTCTCTGTGGGTGATGGGTTCCGAACAGTCACCACTCTGTGGGTGAAGAGGTTTCCGTTTTATTTTCTGCAGACTGAAGAAGTTGAGCTGACTGCAGTTCTGCTTGACCTGTTCTTCACCCCTCAAATCTCTGCGCTGATAGAGAATGACATTGGTAGTTAACCTCCTTATTCAGGGCACATTCCACATTATGGGTCATTTTCCCTGCTTCTACAGGGTTGTTATAAAACACCACTCTCCTCTAAAGACTGAAATCAGAATGGAAACCATTAATTGGATGTTCAACTGAGCAAGGTCAGAAACCGGAGGCGGGTCCGCACAGGGCAGAGTTTGGTGTACTGGAGGATGGTCGGGGTTAGAACGTATGATGAGGAGAAGGGAATCAGCAGCGAGACGTGGCTACAAATGACAGAGTGGAAACATTTGGAAGCTGATTGACAGAGAAAATCTCTTGCTTGTCTGACTGATGGCACAAGCAACACCTGTGGTGAGGTGCTCTGCTGGTCGAAGAACATGTGTGTGTTGGGAAAAGTTTTATCTATTGAAGCAGTTGTTCCTGCTTGTTTATCTTGTAATGTTATATCCGGAAGTTTATTATAGATTGTCCTTTGTGAAATAATGTATTGATTATCATATAATTTGGAAGATTTTGACTCTAAAACTGTATCAGGCTGGAATTTATGGTGCCTTTATGAAGTGATGGAGGGCATTCGTGAGTTGGTATTTTAAAGCAAGATTTTGGTGAATGATATTTGCCAGTTGTTAGTAGCTTTGTAAGTAATCAGATTGAGTTAAACTGCTGCAGGATCCTGGAATGTGTTGGATTGTGTCTGGCTTCTCTTGGCATTTTCTGTACTTACTGCCTTGTTTGTTGTATTTAATGTATTTCTGATTTTTTTTCTTTCTTTTGTTAACTACTTTGTCCTGTTTTTCTGCAAGGGACCCCTCTGTTTCTGGGAAGAGGTCTCCAACTCTCTGTCAGGTGCTCAATGCTTCATTGTCACCATCTCATCTGCTGAGATCATTGGGATGTCTCCCATGGAGGGTCATACTCATTCCAGTGGTTGATGTTTCCTTCCATAGTGATAATTAATTTTTCTGAGTGGGCCTCACATTGAAGTTTCCTGGTCTGTGTTACTTATCACAATTGCATATACACACATGGAGTACTGAATCCTGTTCATTTTTGATGAAAATATATACTTAGTTTTATCTGACTCTTGTGTGATTTTTTTTTTCATGTGTGTTATTTCTCTTCCTCCTTCTGTCCAAGGTAGTGTTATTCTAGTGGGTTTGAGTGCCAATAGTCTTTTCTGAAGTTCTTATTTATCTTTGTAAATTTTACTGATTGAAATTGGACAAATATATTTTTATAAAAAAAGTTAATGTCGGTATTGATGAAAGTTCGTATTGCCTCTGTTGTATTTGTTAAGTATTGAGCTCTGTTTTGCAGTTTTTTTAAGCCTTGAACTAAATTTTGTCAAAGGGTTTTTCTATTTCCACTACTTTCTATTCTTGTTGATTTTCCACATACGTGGGAATCAAGAGCCCCGATGAATGGTCTTGGCCCAAAATGTTGATTCCCATCCATAGATGCTGCCTGACATGCTGAGCTCCTCCAGCACTTTGTGTGATGTTCTCAGATTTCTAACATCTGCAGGTCCTCTTTTTGACTGCTTCTTTCAACGGATACTGCTCGACCTGCTGAGTTCATCCAGCTTGTTTGTACGTCTTGATTTGACCACAGCATCCGCAGTGCACTTTGTGTTTGCAGGTCCTCTTGTTTCCCAGATACCTACCTGTTTATTGTAAGAACAAGCCAAGAACAAGCTGGTAGTGGGTTTGTGTGGCTTTGTTGGTAAAATATTAAATAGAATCATTAGAAAGAGGTGGCATAGGGTTGGAAAGTGCAGAATCTGTGGGTAGAATTAAAGAACTGCAAATGTAAAAAAAAAAAAAACCCTGATGGGAATTGTATAGAGACCTCCAGACAGTAGTAAGTATGTGGTCCACAAGTTACACTGGGAGATGGAAAATGCGTACCAAAAGGG
The DNA here is from genome assembly GCF_048418815.1 of Hemitrygon akajei. Taxonomy (NCBI): domain Eukaryota; kingdom Metazoa; phylum Chordata; class Chondrichthyes; order Myliobatiformes; family Dasyatidae; genus Hemitrygon; species Hemitrygon akajei. The sequence continues at coordinate 7,915,166 of NW_027331935.1, forward strand.
CAATGTTACAATAGTCATGGGGGATTGTCATCCAGGTGATTAGGAATATTAGGATGGTGTTGGTCTCAGAGGAGGAATTCCTTGAATCCCTACAATATGCTTTTTTAGAGCAGCTAATGGTTGAGCCCAGATGGGGATCAGCTATTCTGGATTGGGTGTTGTAATGAACCTGAATTAATTAGGTCACTGAAGTTGAAAGAACTCTTAAAGACAAGTGATCTTAATATGATCAAATTCACCCTGACATTAAAGAAGGAGAAGCTAAAATCAGATGTGGAATAAAGAGAATTAGAGAGGCGTAAAAGAAAAATTGGTCAAAAGTGATTTGTAAAGTACTTGGGTACGGATGAAAACCGAGCAGCAGTGGTTGAAATTTCTGGAAGCAATTCGGAAGGCACGGGATTTACACATCACAAAGAGGAAGTAGAATTATAAAGGTAAGGTGACAAAACCTTGGCAGATAAGAGAAACCAGAGACAGCATAAAAAACAACGAAAAGGCATAGAGCAAAAATTACTAGGAAGTTAGTGGATTGGGAAGCTTTTAAAAACCAACACAATGCAACTAAAATAATTAAGGAAAAGATGGAATACATAGGTGAGCTAGCCAGTAATAAAGAGGATACCAATTTTTTCTTCAGGTACATATAGTGTAAAAGAGAGGCGGAAGTGGATATCAAACCACTGAAAAATGATGCTGGAGAGGTAGTAATTTGGTGGGAGTGCAAGGTGATGGCAGGTGAACCGAATAAGTCTTGTACATCACTCTTATCTGTCGAAGATGCTGACGGGAATATGGAAGCCCCAGATGTCAGTGGTCAGAATGTGTAAAATTACGTTACTCGGGAGAAGGTTGTTGGGAAGCAAATGGTCTGAAGGTAAATATGTCACCTGGACCAGATGATGTACACCCCAGAGACCTGAAAGAGGCAGCTGAAGTGATGTGGAGGCATTAGCAATGAACTTTCGAGAATCGTGAAGGAAATTCTATCCCAAGGAGTTTTATCCTTCACTACTCCCCCCACCCAGTTTCACCTATCACTTACCACTTCTTCCACCCCTTTCACCCCCACATTTCTACCTCTGACGTCTCATCTTTATTTTTCCCCAGTCCTGATGAAGGGTCTTGGCCCGGAACATCGACTGTTTACTATTTCCCTTATATGCTGCCTGGCCTCCTAGTTTCCTCCAGTGTTTTGTGTATGTGTTGCTTGGATTTCCAGCATCCACAGATTTTCTCCTGTTTTTGATCAAAGCAAAGGCGGGGTCATATAATACAGGAAGAAAACAGTGGGAAGTGAGAGGATTGGAAAGCTTTTACATAAACAACAGGAGACAACTAATAAAACACACAGGAGAGACAAGATGAAAAATTAAGGTAAGTTAGACAAAAATATCGTATAAAAAGTTGTTCAGATATAGAAAGAGTGAAAGCGAGGCAAGAGTGTTACTCGGTGGATGAACCCAAGTGCAGAACATGGATGCGGAGGCAGAGTCGGGAGTCGTTATTAACGGAGTCGTTATTAATGGAGTCGGTATCCAGGAGCGATGCTACACCTAGAACTGGTAATCCTAAGAACCATGAAGCGAGGTTACTCACACCGGAGTTGACCAACGTACTGGCAGCTCCTTGTTGTGCTCACAGGGTTTTTATACTGCATTTGCTGATGGAAAGCAGGTGTTTGTAGTTAGTGGAACCTGGGAATGATTGGGAACTAAACGAGGTGATTGAGGCCCAATTCCTGAGGAGAATAGCCAGGTGGGCGATTGCCAGAAGGGACCATGACACCACCCCTCCCTCAATGGGAGCTGCCAGGCGATCCTCCAGGTCGGTCTGGATGGTCCCGATGAAAATCTTGGATGAGGGATGGGTCTAGGATGAAGGAGCGGGGCAACGTTCTTCTGGACCACACCCTTCCCAGTCTACCAGGTATTGGAGACCCCTGCCCCTACGGCGCACATCCAGTTGGCTTCGGACGGTGTATGCCAGATGGTCATCGATGATACGGGCAGGTGGGGGAATCTCAGACGGGGGACACAAGGGGCTGACGGAAACTCTGTTAACTGGGAAACATGAAAAGTTGGGTGGATGCGCATGGATCTTGGTAATTTTGGGCGAACCGCTGCGGGATTGATAACACTTTCGACCTTGAATGGTCACAGGAAGCAAGGGGCAAGTTTCCTATGCTCGTTCTTCAGCAGGATGTCCCTGGATGAAAGCCACACCATCTGCCCTCGTTGGTACTCGGGCACCGAAGTCTAGTTTCGGTCGGCTATCTTCTTATTACGTCTTGCTGATCTGAGTAGGGCCGTGCGTGTCTCCTCCCACACCTTAAGGCACCAATCGATATGGTCCTGAACCGATGGTACTGCATTATCCTCTACCTGCGCGGGGGACAGCGGGGGTTGGTACCCCAGGGAACACTCAAATGGGGACCTTCCAATGGCTGAGCTTACTACAGAGTTGTTGGTGTACTCAACCCACGGGAGGTGGTCGCTTCAAGTCCACGGGTTGTTTGCCAATACACAACGTAGTGTCCAATGGCTGAGCTTACTACAGAGTTGTGGGCGTACTCAACCCACGGGAGGTGGTCGCTTCCAGTCGACGGGTTGTTTGCTATTACACAGCGTAGTGTCTCCTCCAGGTCTTGGTTGACCCGTTCCATCTGCCTGTTCGTCTGGGAGTGGAGGCTGGATGACAGGCTGACCGTTGCACCTAAGGCTTGACAGAAGGCCTTCCATACCAGTGAGATGAACTGGGGACCTCAATCGGAGACGATGTCTGCGGGGATTCCGTGCAGACGGAAGACGTGGCGGATGAGAAGATCTGCGGTTTCTTAGGAGGAAGGGAGTTTAGGGAGGGCTACCAAGTGCCTTGGAAAATCGGTCTACCACGGTGAGTATGGTGTTCTCATGTGAAGATGGTAGACCGGTGACCAAGTCTAGGGCGATGTGTGACCAGGGATGACCATGGACAGGTAGAGGACGATGTAAACCCGCAGGTGGCCGATGAGAGGCTTTTCTCCGGGCAGAGATGGAACATGCCGAGACATAGGAGCGGGTATCCGCCTCCATGGACGGCCACCAAAAGTGCTTTTCCAGGAGCGCTGGGGTCCCGATCACTCCTGGGGTGGCAGGCGAACGGAGACGTGTGCCCCCATTGAAGAACCTGAGGCCATACAGGTGATCGCCGGGTCCATTGCCGGAGGTGTAGGTACGTGACAGCAGTTCAAAGACGAGGGAGCATTGTAACAGGAAGGCCCGTCACCTACCTCGTCCCAGGCGTAGGGTTCAGGCTCCAGGACATGCGGCTGTCGAGGGGATGGTGTTGTTGATTCCGGGGGAAGGGGGGTGGAAGCCATCCCGAACGGTGCTGTTTGGGTGACCGGGGTTCTTGGAGGGGACGGAGGAAAAGAAGCGGAGACCCGGTCCGCTTGTTCACTGACCTTCCGTACATTCGTGGTTGGTGTCCAAAGGTTTTCCCCGATCTCCTGAAGTAGTTGGTCGTGGGCGCCCAATAGATCGCCCTGGCTGGCCAGGGTCTGTTGTACGGGATCCGTGTCCACTGGGTTCATCGTGGCCAGTTCGTTCTGTTGCAAGGACGTGGCGCTGGAACGAACCCAAATGCTGAACACGGGCGCGGAGGCCATGGCGGGAGGCGTTACGGTCGTTGCGAGCGCGGAATTGGTGCCAAGGGAGTCTTTAACCGGAGTCTTGGTTTTAGTACAGAATTCAGGAACGATGCTAGACTTAGAACTGATAGTCCTAAGAACCATGGAACGAGGTTACTCGTACACGAGTCGACCAATAAACTGGCAGCTCCTTGTGGTCACAGGGTTTTTATACTGCAGTTGCTGATAGAAAACACGTGTTTGTACTTAGTGGAACCTGGGAATGATTGGGAACAAAATGAGGTGATTAAGGCCCAATTCCTGAGGAAGATAGCCAGGTGCCAGAAGGGACCATGACACTCCTCGGGCAAGAATTTTTTAATCCCCCTTTGAAGTTTGGAAGTCAAATTCTTACCACCGTTTTGGAGTCTGTATACAACTCCCATCACTGTTGTTTTACTCTTGCAGTTCCTCCCCTCTATTCGCAAAGAATCAGCGTCTTCCAACCGTATGTCTCCTCTTTCGAATAATTTGATTTATTTTTCACCAACAGAGCAACGCCGGCCACTCTACCTTCCTGCTTTGTTTTGATATAACGTGTATCCTTGGACATTAAGCACCAGGCTATTTTTTTCAGCCACTATTCAGTTCAGCCCTGTATCCACCCTTTTAGATTTTTCAGAGACGCCAATAACATCATTCCGATTGACAACTGTGCTGCAAGTTTATCTGCCTTAGTCTGTGTACCGCCTCATTCAAATATAACTTCTTCATTTCTGTATGCACGCTTTTCGATTTTGTCCACCATTTATGTTGCATCTTGTTGACTGCAATTTGCCCTATCGACAGCCTCTCCTCACTACACGTTGCCTCTGTCTGCCCAACCAGCTCCCTCATCTCCAGCTCGTTACACAACTTGCCTCCGTTACTTCCTGTATTGAAATACATGCAGCTCGGGTCAGTAGTCGCACCATGCTCAACCTTTGATTCATTGCTCTGTCTGCAGTCTTCCCAACATCCGCCTCCACAGCTCAACATTAACTCTTCTGGCATTCTGGTTCCCATCTCCCTGCAATTTAATACAGTGTATTGTGGCTAAGGAAACCTTGGACAAGCCGCTCATCCGGGTCTTCCAACAAATACAGTTCTGTTGCGCCTTAGGGGCTGCGTCTAGCACTATGACAGAAAGAATTGAGTTAAATACTATCACAATGAAATAATAATTTTCTGACACGTGCATCCTCATGAGCGCAATTGCCGTATCTGCTGCGCTGCCGAATCCGTGGTCGTGACAGGACCCCTGGCTAATTATTATTTCAGTGTGATAGTACTAAAATCAATTATTTCTGTCATAGTGCTTTTCGAGACTTGAACCAAGCACAACAACACTTCGCTGCCTGCTTGCTTTCGGCCTCGCCTGAGAAATTGGAGTGTTTGTGGAAACTGACTCCCGATATTCATTTTATATTAAGTTATTCCTTTCAACCGCACTGTAGTCTTCATTTTCCTTTTCAGAATTTTAGTTAATGGCCCTGTTTGGCGTAGCGTTTATTCTTTTCTCTAACTCTGTTCGCATTAAAGTGTGTGAACTATCGACCTGCTTCAGTGTCTCTTGCTCCGCACTCGGGCCATATCCGAACCTATATATATATATATATATTTCACAACCAGGCGGATATTATGCTGATCCTGATTGTTGCAGGATGTTTATTCCCAGATGCGAGCTGACATTCCATGCCCAGCCTGGTTGTTTTGGTGACGGTGGGCAAAAACTGGCGTACATAGTCTATCTTCCAGATGGACCTCCACTCAGCCTGTTCGACATTTTACGGGGGCAGTTAAATTCCACACGCCTGCAGGAGAGAGGGGTTTGCATCAGAGATCTCTCATCACTGCCTTCCAGTGTGGACTGAATGCAGGGGTCCTACGGGAGATCGCAGTCCGGGACCAGCAGGATAGTCTGGATGAAATGATTAATCTGTCTGTTCCACTTGACGGCTGGATAACCGACTGGCTCCTCGCTCGCCACACGGCATCGAGTCCATGGAGGAGGTTATGCAAGTAGAGCGCGTGCGCCTGTCTCAAGAGGAATCAGAGTGATGCAGGAGAAAAGTTTCCTGACTCTATTGTGGTGATCCAGGACAATTCCGGGCGCATGTTCCAAGCGTTCTGTATAAGAGAATCCCCGTCAGCAGGGAGGGGAATCCTGACGGATTGTTTCTCTCAGCAGTCAGCTTCCTCTAGTTGTGTAATGCTGGCAGCTTCCTTTTCACCCATCGACTGTGGTGCAGATCGGAATCTCATAGACATCTCTCCAGCTCAAAGATGGGAAGTTCAGATTCAGGAATGAAGAGAAAGATATCAACGTCGAGGCTCTGTACGGTTGATCTCTCTGCACCGGCCATATCCAGTCTTCCACCCAACCCCTCCAACTGAGAGGAAATTCATAAAAACGACAAAATCTGCAGATGCTGGAAATCACACAAAATGCTGGCGGAACTCAGGCAGCATCTATCGAAAAGAGTCAACAGTCGACGTTTCTAATTGAACCCTCCTTCAGGACTGAGATGGAATGGGGGAAATAACTGAATAAAATCGGGGCGGGCGAGGAAATGGCTGGCTGGATGATGACAGGTGAAGCCAGGTAGATGGGAAAGCTGAAGAGCAGAAGAAAATAGAATCTAATAGGAGAGGAGAGTGGCGAATAGGAGCAGTGGACCCAGAGAGACGTGCTAAGCACGTGAGAGGACGTGAAAAGTCAGAGAGGAAGAGAGGGAGTGGGAGGGAGGGAGATTTGTTCACCGGAAGTAGAAATCGATATTCATGCCATCAGTTTGGGGGGAGGGGCTACCCAGACGGAATATAAGGTGCAGCTGCTGTACCCTGAGGGTGGCCTTAACTTGGCAGAAGAGGAGGGGATGGTTGACACGCCGGGTCGGGAATGGGAAACGGAATGAAAATGTTTGGACACCGGGAAGTCCCGCTGGGAGCGGATAGTTCAAAGGTCAGTTTATTATCAAAGGAGGTATCCATGAACAACTCTTGCGTTTTTTTTCCCCCAGAGAACCACAAAACAAAGAAAGAGCATGAAAGTCTTTCAGAGAGAAAAATCAAACTCCCATCCCACCCCCGCATCAAAAACAACGGCATCCGGATCATCAAACCCCGAAAACCACACCTCCCGCACAAAAGGGAACAATAACATCGATCCGCTCCCCCCAAAAAAAAACAACCCTACCCCGCACAACTGCGGAGGAGCCGGTGTCACCAGTGTAGAGGCGGCCGCATCGGGAGCAGCGGACACAATAGGCGACCCCGGAAGATTCACAGGTGAAGTGTCGCCTCACCTGGAAGGATGTTTGGACAACGGAGAGAGTTCGGCCGTCCGGCCCTTTCACTGTGACACCCCGAACTCCACATCAAATCCATCCAAACGAATCTGGGCGAACTTTAATGACTAATAAATATAATTCCTCTCAGCGATCAGCTGTCTGAATGTATAACTGACTTTAAAGAGGAAGGGGTATCTATGGTCCATATTGTCAGGGTGTTGAGTTTACCAGGAGACAAAGACTACAGGGACGAGAGGTTTTCTGTTGACTAATACACTGTGTGTGGACCCCGCTGGCAATTCTGCTGTTGTGACCCGAATCGAGACAAACACCACGCTGCCCACTCCGCCAAAAACACGGCATACCCGTACACATAACCGGGGACTTTACATCTCACAACACTGGATTCAGTGATGAAACCCGTGATTAATGTTGTTGTCCCACTGAAATCATCAGAAACGTCCATTCAGGTGTTTTTAATTACAAGCGCTCCCCCACAGGTGACGTCACACAGGCGAATCCACGCGCCTTACGTCACACATGGGCTCCCCACACCAGGACCTGCCATCGCATGCGCGGTGTCTTACGTCATCCACGCGCTGGAGAGCTCGAGCTTTATCGGTTTAACGGCTGAACTATCAATCACGTGATCACCCCTCCCCACCGCTGAAAACCAAAGCTTCAGGGCCTGCTCTACTCCCATTGGTGCGATGCGATGTCAATCACTGGTTTCAACCAATAGCGGAAGCGTACCAGCTGTGAGGGCGTTACCCCGCTGAAACCGTTTCCCGCTCAAGTGTCGATCTCCCCTCAGAGCGGAACAGATCTCAAAGTAAATGTCCGCTTTCTGATTTATTTCCATTTCCCTCCGAGGGAAGTTGGGGAGTTTGTGAAGCGTCTCCTGCGCCCGGAATCTGATGTATCGCTGAGAGGTAGGAGGAGACCGCTCGGCCCATCGTTTTGATACCGTTTCCCCAGGGAGGGAGGGAGAGGGGGATTTTATTGAAAGGATGAAGATGGTGAGAGACGGGTCGGACAGGATGTTTGTCCCGGTGGGGACAGGAGGGACTCATCTGTGGAAATGTCTGAGCCCACGGTGGTGGCAAGCAGAGGGATTCACCACATTGGGGGGCAAACACCGGCAGACTGTTGCCCTGCAAGCGGGGCCAGTGATCCGGGCAAAGTGACAATTATTTGGGATTTGTTGAGACTGTCCCTGGAATGTGGTGTAAAATCCCGCTCCCCATACTAACACGGGTTATACAGACCAAAGAACAAACTGCCGGAGGAACTCAGTGGGTCGGGCAGCATCTGTGGAGGGAAATGGACCGTCAACATTTCGGGCCGAGACCCTCCCTCTGGACTGAGAGTGGACGGGAAATAGTCAGAGAAAAGAGGTGAGGGGTGGGGATGGGGCAAGAGCTGGGGAGTGTGAGGTGGATCCAGGTGTGGGGGGAGGTGGGAAGGTGGAAATAGTGACAGGGGTGGGAGGTGAGTGGTTGGGGCAACACCGGGCTACAGAAGATAAATTAATTCCAGAGAGAATGAAAAAAGCGGTTAGAGAGTATTTGTTATAGAGAATGCAATGAAATGGAAGAGGAGCCGCCATCTTGTTGATGGTTAGAGGGGCTGAATGGCACAGATAGAAAAGAGCAGACAGATCGAATAGACCTGCGGGGCAATCTCAATACGCAGAGGCAGTGAGTACCTGGATTAAGCTGTTCGGTGTTTGCATCGTTGGTTATCTACCTCGGGTTCAGTATCCTCACCATGTTTGGGAATTCCCACTCACTGTCGTCTGTCTGTGAGCAGCTGGAAATTAAAGAAACACTCAAGATGCTGGAGACCTGAAATCACATCAGAAATTGTTTGAAGCCATTCCGACACAGGGTGTTGGAGCTGAAACTCTAACTTTGTTCGTCTCCACAGATGTTCTTCATCCATTGAGTGTTTCTTGTATTTGCAGGGTTTTTTTTAGAACGTTTCATTGGAATAATTTAAATCTCCTGCGAAATTGGACTGGTATAGGACGAACAATGTAATTCATTCTCTTACAGCAGAGAATCAGGGCTTTCAGCCCATCTGGTCTTTGCCATTCTCTGCCTGAGCCCAGCCATGTGCACCCAGAATCTAGATGTCAATACCTCTCTCATCCATGTACCCAGACAAACTTCTCCTCAATGCTGAAATTGAACCTGCATCCATGTTCGCATCACCTTCTGAGTGAAGTAAAAATCACAACGAACAGGGTTGTTGGAAAAGATCGGTTCAGAACACTCCTGGGTACCGGCTTCCAGAGAGAATACGCTTCTCACTCTACCAGCACCCTCTGCCTCTGTGGTCAGGTCATTTCAGTATCCACAAAGCCAAGTTCTCCTGGACCTCTGTTTCCTGCCACCCTGACCCGGACTAATTTGGGGAAAGTTATCAAAATTCTCACTAAAATCCAGTTTGTTCTTCTGCATGAATTTCAATAAATACTCCTGAATACCTGAAGTGCGGTGAGCAGTGAAAAGATAAGCACAGAATATATCGAAAAGTGAAAAAGACCAAAAAAATGAAGTTCCATTTGGACAAATAAATTGAAAAACGTGTGTGTGTGTGTGTGTGTGTGTGTGTGTGTGTGTGTGTGTGTGTGTGTGTGTGTGTGTGTGTGTGTGTGTGTGTGTGTGTGTGTGTGTGTGTGAGAGAGAGAGAGAGAGAGAGAGAGATCCTGTGAACGTATGTATTTTTGTGAGGGAGAAATTGACAGAAACATAGATGGAAGATAGAAAAATAGATAGATGGACAGAAGCACAGATAGACAGAGATATTTCCCCATTGCAGGAAAATTCACTGCTGTAACATGACAGAAAAAAAGAGATCGGTGTGGACAGAAACACCGGCATTGGACATCGTAGACCTCACTACACACATCGATGCTGTGAAACTCCATGGACAAGGTGGAGTGAACTGCCCGCTTACATGAGCAGAATATGTTGATTGCAGAGGGTCATTGTCTGGAAGGGCGGGACAAGAGGAACTGTATCGCTATTGCTCCACTGCCTTTTCTTACCAGATTACTCCCTCTCCAGCCCGTTACCTTTCATACTCACCGGGCTTCATCTGTCACTTTCCCCTCCCCATGATATTTTATTCTGGCGCCTTCCCCGTAACTTTCCAGAACTGAAGAAAGGTCTCGGCCCGATATGTCCACTGTTGATTAATTTCATAAATGCTGCTCGACCTGCTGAGTACCTCCAGCAATTTCTGTGTGTGTTTCTTTGGATTTCCAGCATCTACAGAAATCCACGTGTTTAGGATATTGAAATGTACATACCTTTTGAAAATTGGAAATGGATGGAGACACATGGATGAGTGAATCCATAAGACCATCAGATATAGGAGCAGAAGTAGGCCATTTGTCCCTTCGAGTCTGCTCCACCATTCAATAGTGAGCTGATCCAATTCTTCCAGTCATCTCCACTCCCCAGCCATCACCCCATACCCTTCAATGCCCTGGCTAATCAAGAACCTATCTATCTCTGCCTCAAATAAACCCAATGACTTGCCCTCCACGGCTGCTCGTAGCAACAAATTCCACAGATTCACCACCCTCTGACTAGAGTGATTTTTCCGCATCTCAGTTCTAAATGGATGTTCTTAAATTCTGAAGTCGTGCCCTCTTGTCCAAGAATCCCCTACCATGGGAAATTAATAAATCCCCTACCATGCAGATGATACTAAGGTAGGTGGTGTTGTGGATAATGAAGTAGGTTTTCAAAGCTTGCAGAGAGATTTAGGCCAGTTAGAAGAGTCGGCTGAATGATGACAGATGGAGTTTAATGCTAATAATTGTGAGGTGTTATATTTTGGTAGGAATAATCCAAATAGGACATACATTGTAAATGGTAGGGCATTGAGGAATGCAGTGGAACAGAGAGATCTAGGAATAATGGTGCATAGTTCCCTGAAGGTGGAATCTCATCTGGACAGGGGGGTGAGGAAAGCTTTTGGTATGCGGCCTTTATAAATCACAGCATTGAGTATAGGAGTTGTGATGTAATGTTAAAATTGTATAAGGCATTGGTAAGGCCGAATTTGGAGTATTGTGTACAGTTCTGGTCACCGATTATAGGAAAGATGTCAACAAAATAGAGAGAGTACAGAGAAGATTTACTAGAATGTTACCTGGGTTTCGGCACCTAAGTTACAGGGAAAGGTTGATCAAGTTACGTCTTTATTCTTTGGACTGTAGAAGGTTGAGGGGGACTTGATAGAGGTATTTAAAATTATGACGGGAATAGATCGGGTTGACATGGGTAGGCCTTTTCCATTGAGAGTATGGGAGAGTTGGGGGCAAAAATTTAAGGTTAACACTAGGGGAATTTCTTTACTCAGAGAGTGGTAGCTGTGTGGAACGAGCTTCCAGTAGAAGTGGTAGAGGCAGGTTCGGTATTGTCATTTAAAGTAAAATTGGATAGGTATATGGACAGGAAAGGAATGGAGGGTTATGTGCTGCGTGCGGGCCAGTGGGACTAGGTGAGAGTAAGCGTTTAGCATGGACTAGAAGGGCCAAGATGGCCTGTTTCTGTGCTGTAATTGTTATATGGTTATATGGTTATGGTTATTAACTTTACCATATCTAATCTGTTCAGGCCTTTTAACATTCAAAGTGTTAGTATAAATCCCCCTCATTCTCCTGAACTCCAGGGAATACAGCCCAAGTGTTGCCAGATATTCCTCATACGGTAACCCTCTCATTCCTGGAATAACTCTCCTGAATCTTCTCTGAACCCTCTCCAATGTCAGTATATCGTTTCTAAAATAAGGATCACAAAACCGCACACAGTACTCCAAGTGTGGTCTCCGGAGTGCCTTATAGAGCCTCAACATCAAATCCCTGCTCTTATATCCTATACGTTGAGTAATGAATGCCAACATTGCATTTGCTTTCTTCGCCACTGACTCAACCTGGAAGTTAACTTTAAGGGTATCCTGCACAAGGACTCCCAATTCCATTTGCCTCTCTGCATTTTGAAGGATCTCCCCATCTAAATAATACTCTGCCCGTTTATTTCTTCCACCAAGGTGCATGACCATCCATTTTCCAACTTTATATTTCATTTGCCATTTCTTTGCCCGTTCCCCGAAATTATCTGAGTCTCTCTGCAGTCTTTCTGTTTCCTAAACACTACCCGCTCCTCCACCTATCTTTGTATCATCGGCAATTTTAGCCACAAATCCATTAATGCTGTAGTCCAAATCATAGACATATATCGTAAAAAGTAGCGATCCCAAAACTGACCCCTGTGGAACTCCACTGGTAACTGGCAGCCAGACAGAATACGATACATTTATTCCCACTCTCTGTTTTCTGCTGACCTAGCAATGTTCAACCACGGTAGTAACTTCCTGTAATTCCATGACCTCTTATCCTGCTAAGCAGCCCCATGTGCGGCACCTTGTCAAAGGATTTCTGAAAATCCAAGTACACTATATCTATTTCATGTCTTTTGTCCACCTGGCTTTTAATTTCCTTTAAAATTTGCAGTAGGTTTCTCAGGCAGGGTTTTCCTTTCAGGAATCCATGCTGGCTTTGGCATCTCTTTGGCTTTGGCATGTGTCTCAGGTACTCCGTAATCTCATCCCTAAAAATCGATTCCAACAACTTCCCAAACCACTGATGTCAGGAATCCATGCTGGCTTTGGCATCTCTTGTCATGTGTCTCAGGTACTCCGTAATCTCATCCCTAAAAATCGCTTCCAACAACTTCCCAACCACTTTTGCCGGGCTAACAGGACTATAGCTTCCTTTCTTCTTCCTCCCTCCCTTCTTAAATTGCGGGTAACATTTGCAATTTACCAGTCATCTGGTACAATGCCAGAATCTGTCGTTTGCTGAAAGATCATCGTCAAGGCCTCTGCAGTCTCTCCAATTACTTCCTTCAGAACCCTAGGGTGCATTCCATCAGGTCCAGGAGATTTATCCACACTCAGACCATTATCTTCCTAAGCACCTCCTCAGTCATAATTGTCACTTCCCTGATACTCTTGAATGTCTGATATACTACAGACATCTTCCACTGTGAAGACTGATGCAAACTACTCATTCAGTTCCACTGCCATCTCTGCATTTCTCATTACAATATCTCCAGCATCATTCTGTATTGGTCCTATATCTACCCTTGACTCTCTTTTACATTTTGTATACTTAAAAAAGCTTTTAGTATCCTCTTGGATATTAGTCCCATGCTTACTCGCATCATTCATCAGTTCCTTCTGAATGACCTTCCTAGATTTCTTCTGCAAGTTTTTAAAAGCCTGCAATCCTCTATCTTCCCATTAGCTCTGGCTTCCTTGTACACCGTCTTTTGCTTTTGCTTTGGCTCTGAATTCACTTGTCAACCTTGCTCTTTTCAATGTTTTGGGTGATTTTCACTAATTTCAAAGGACTGTGCCTCAGACAGCTGGGCTGTTGCAATGCATCTCTAAAGTCTGACAGCAGAGTAAGGAGTGAATCTTCGATGGAGCAGAGTCAGAAACCAAAGAGTTGCCAGCCTGAGTCAGGGCTTTGGGGCTCCAGAAAGAGATGGGGCCTGGAGTTTACAAGGAGGAGGAAGATGAGGAATCAGACCAACAGGATGTCGTTACAAATGAAAGATCAGAAACATTTGGAAACTGGTTGATCGAAAAAAAAGGTGGTTTATTTCTGCAAAATACTGGTGGAAATCAACAGATCAGGAAGCAAATGTGGAGAGGAATAAATAGACAACATTTAGGCCGAACCCCTTCAGCATGTCTGGACTGTGTACTCCTCTGCTTAACTGCTGCATGCATTGCAGAGTTCCTCCTGCATTTTATGTGTATGTGTCTACATTTCCAGCAACAGCAGAATCTCTTGTGTTTCATATCTGCATTTTTAAGAATATTCTACTTTGGCATTAAACGCGCAGAAAGTTTGCTGATATTAATTGTATTCATTATGGGGGCTGCTTTCTGTGTTAAAAGAGCTGCTGAGTTTTCTATACACCAAAAAATTGATATGGACATGTAACTGGTGCCTGCAGAAACCTTTAATGGCACCTTGATTACCCAGAAAGCGCTGCATTTGAAAAATTCGGCATCTTTGACGCCTGCGCTGAAGCCCGATTGAATGCGCAGGCGTCAAAGATGCCGATGTGCCCGAATGTTGCGCATGCGCAGTTCACAAAAGGCCTCGGAAACTCGGCGCAGGTAAGAACGATTTTCTGGGTCAGCCTTTACAATACCGACTGAGGGACAATTGCAGTGAGTCCAGTCACTCGACCCTCAATCCCGGCACAGTCCTGCTCTCGTCCCTCTTTCTCAGCCCCACGATCCTTATTCGGGCCCCGGGGAGCTTCCGGCTGATGAGGGAATGGGAACCGATGTGTCTCTCAGACAGAGCTGAGCTCCAGCTATCTAAATGTAAGGATTGGGAACTCGGAGATAGGGCACAACAATCTTTTACATCAGCTGTTGAGAAAATCACATTTGTTTTAACTCCAATCCCAAACAGGAGAAAATCTGCAGATGCTGGAAATCCAAGCAACACACACAAACTGCCGGCGGAACTCAGCATTAGTACTCTTTTCCATAGATGCTGCCTGGCCTGCTGAGTTCCTCCAGTATTTTGTCTGTGTTGCTTTGTTCCACCTCCTCCTGGTCTGAACTTTTCTGCCCGTGAGAACATGTTTTGATTCATTCTCTCTGGGAAGGTAATTATATCAAACAGCTTTTTGCCCTGGGCAACGATTAGCTTTCACATCACAAATGTGCCAGATGTCTCCAATGAGACAGACTACTGCCCTTCCCTTCAGATTCATTGGCATTGCCATCAATGAGTTCACCTAGGGGAGGGTTCGGGGAAATATTTATGTACAATACAGAAACTGGTATTATCTGTGTCTATTGTGGAGATGCAAAAGTTGCTGGAGAATTTACAAGTGGGAAAAAGTGGAGTGATACTTGGATATGTGACTTTTTGAAGTGTAATTTAGCAAGAAAACCACATATGGACAAAGTGCAAAAGCTCTGGTGAGAAAATCCTTCATTACCCGTTACAGGCCTGTTACATAGGTTGTGTGAGAGTGCAGGTGAACTTGATCAGACCCAGAGGAGATCAAAGTTCCTATCGACAGTGATTTGCTATCTGTTAAAATGAATACCTCTCTATATAAAATTCACTGTGCACATGTTGACACTGGATTAAAAAAATGCACAATACAGGCTTCATGTGCACACTGGTCATTAGAAATTAGAGGGGACATTGGTGGGAAGATGGGGCGACCTCCATTGTCCCTGTTGCCCTCACCTACAAGATGTGCATCCAGATGCAGCTTGTAACCCTGCACTTAAGGAGTTGGAGCTGGAAATGGATGAATTCCGGATCATCCAAGGAGTTGGAGGAGGTGATAGATATGATATGAAGAGAGGTGAGTTACACCCAAGGTGCAGGACACAGGAAACTGGGTGAGAGTCAGGAAGGGGAATGAGGTTAAACAGCCCTCACAGAGTACTCTTGTGGTCAACCCCACAACAACAGGTAGACCACTTTAGAAACTGGTTGGGGGGGTGGATTACCTGGCAGAGGTCATTCAAGGGGTTGATAGAGGATTTGTTAGTTAGGGGAACAGAACAAGAGGGGACTAATACCTTTGTGGTAAGGCTTACTACAGCTAGTGTCGGGGGAGGGGGGGCTGATGTGGTTAAAATAAGTTGTAAGGGGAATGGGAGCCAGAATGAGAGCACAGATAGTGGAAAGGGTGAATTGAATTGAATTTATTACATACATCCTTCATATACATGAGGAGTAGAAATCTGTTGGTTATGTCTCCATCTAAATGTGCAATGTGTAATTTGTAGTAATTCATAATAAATAGTTTGCACTTAGGACAGTCAATATAACATAGAAATCAATTAATCAGTCTGATGGGCTGGTGGAAGATGATGTCCTGGAGCCTGTTGGTCCTTTTGCTGTGGTACTGTTTCCTGGATGGTAGCAGCAGGAACAGTTTGTGGTTGTGGTGAATTGGGTCCCCAGTATCCTTTGGGCCCTTCTTCCTCAGTACAGCTGTTCACCCTCTCAACAGCAAAGGGATTTACCCTGTCTCCATTCCTTCTGTAATCCACAACCAGCTCTTTAGTTTATATGACATTGAGGGAGAGGTTGTTTTCTTGACACCAGACAGATGTTGTTCAGACCTGTTAATTTGTAACAGCTTCCCAATATTTTTTGCTCTATTATTTACCCTCTCTTTAGCTTTTATGTTGGGTTTGGCTTCTCATTTCAGCCATGGTTGTGTCCTCCTGCCATTCTAATGCTTCACTGGGATGTATCTACCGCGCACCTCCCGAATTGTTCCCGGAAACTCCAGCCATTGCTGCTCCATCGACATTCCTACCAGTTTCCCCTTCCAATCAATTTTGTCCAGCTTCTCTGTCATAGAAACCTGGAGAAGTTCAGTGCAGAAACAGACCATTTGTCCATCTAGACAATGCTGAAAACATTTAGGCTGTCTGATGCAATGACCTGCACTGGGATGATAGCACTCCATACCCCTACCATCCAGCTGCCTATCCAAACTTCACTTAAATGGTGAAATCGAGCTCACATGCACCAGTGCTGGCATCTCATTCCACACTCTCACAGTCGATTCAGTGAAGAGCTTTCCCACATGTTCCCATTAAATTTTCACCTTCGCCACTTACCCATGACCTCTGGTTGTCATCCCACCCAACCTCAGTGGAAAAAACCTGCTGCATTTACCCTATCTGTACCTTCATAATTTTGCATACTTCCAACAAATCCTCAAAACAATGTATAGTTTCCTTGTTTATGCTTAGAGCCTTGTTTAGGTGCATAAGATGATGAGGGGCATTGATCAAGTGGATAGTCAGAGGCTTTTCCCAGGGCTGAAATGGCTAACAGGAGGGGGCATAGTTTTAAGGCGCTTGGAAATAGATACCGAGGGAAAGTCAGGGGTAAGTTTTTGCATAGAGAGTGGTGTGTGGGTGGAATGCACTGCCAGCAGCGGTGGTTGAGGC
This sequence comes from Hemitrygon akajei, assembly GCF_048418815.1. NCBI lineage: Eukaryota > Metazoa > Chordata > Chondrichthyes > Myliobatiformes > Dasyatidae > Hemitrygon > Hemitrygon akajei. The sequence continues at coordinate 7,932,155 of NW_027331935.1, forward strand.
AGATACAATAGGGTCTTAGACAGGTACATGGAGCTTAGAAAATAGAGGGCTCTGCGCGAGGGAAACTCTAGGCAGTTTCTAGAGTAAGTTGCATGGTTGGCACAACATTGTGGGCTGAATGGTTTGGAATCTGCTGTGGATTTCAATGTTCTGTGTTGAACAGTGAAATAACTTTGGCTATCCTACAACCCTCTGATAACCACCCTCCCCCCACCCCCCATTCACTAAGGATGATTTGGTTATCTCTGCTAGGGGCCCGACAATTTCTGCACTTGCCTCCTGTAGGGTCCGAGGGAGCACCATGTCATGTCCTTTTCCACACTCCCATAGACCCTGTGTCCATCTCCTGAGAAAATAGAGATGAAAACATATTTAACATCTCCCCATCTGCTTTGGTTGCACACGTGGATTGCCATTCTGGTCTTCCAGAGGACCCACTTTGTGCCTTGTAATCCTTTTGCTCTTAATCTATCGCTGGAATCCCTGATGATTATCCTTCATCTTTTTTGCGACAGCAACCTCATGCCTTCTTTTAGTCATCCTGATTTATTTCTTATGTGTTCTCTTGCATTGCTTATACTCTGTAACAACCTACCTGCCTATCCCTGTTATACAACTCCATTTTGTGCTTCACCAGGGTCTCAATATTTCTTGAAATCCAAGGTTCCCTACAGTTTCTATCTTTACCTTTTATTCTGAGAAGCACATACCCACTTTGCACTTTCAAAATTTCACTTTGAAGGCCTGCCACTTACCAAGCACACCTTTGCCATAAAGCAGCCTGTCCCAAACCACAGTTGCCAGATCCTAGTGTCATAATTCCAGGTGTTGATCCATGCCCTGAACACATCCGCCTTTCCTACGCTGCTCCTTACATTGAGATATGACAGTGAGAGTAGGAATGGAATTAGGTGGAGGATGAATGCGTGGTTGAGGGATTGGAGCAGGGGGCAGGGATTCAAGTTTCTGGATCATTGGGACCTCTTCTGGGGCAGGCGTGACCTGTTCAAGAAGGACGGGTTACACTTGAATCCTGGGGGGACCAATATCCTAGCGGGGAGGTTTGCTAGGGCTACAGGGCAGACTTTAAACTAGTAAGATGGGGGGGCGGAAATCAATTTGAGGAAACTATGGGAGAGGAGGTTAGTTCACCAGTAGAGCAAGTAAGTAGACAGTGTGTGAGGGAGGAAAGGCAGGTGATGGAGAAGGGATGCGCTCAGCCCGAAGTTGTAGGGGAGAAGAAAGAAAAGGATAATAAATTTGAATGCATTGCTAGGGATGAAAAGAGAGGAGGAGGTGGAGAGTATCTTAAATGTATCTATTTTAATGCTAGGAGCATTGTAAGAAAGGTGGATGAGCTTAAAGTGTGGATTGATACCTGGAATTATGATGTTGTAGCTATTAGTGAAACATGGTTGCAGGAAGGGTGTGATTGGCAACTAAATATTCCTGGATTTAGTTGCTTCAGGTGTGATAGAGTAGGAGGGGCCAGAGGAGGAGGTGTTGCATTGCTTGTCCGAGAAAATCTTATGGCGGTGCTTTGGAAGGATAGATTACAGAGCTCCTCTAGGGAGGCTATTTGGGTGGAATTGAGGAATGGGAAAGGTGTAGTAACACTGATAGGAGTGTATTATAGGCCACCTAATGGGGAGCGTGAGTTGGAAGAGCAAATGTGTAAGGAGATAGCAGATATTTGTAGTAAACACAAGGTGGTGATTGTGGGAGATTTTAATTTTCCACACATAGATTGGGAAGCTCATTCAGTAAAAGGGCTGGATGGTTTAGAGTTTGTGAAATGTGTGCAGGATAGTTTTTTGCAACAATACATAGAAGTACCGACTAGAGATGGGGCAGTGTTGGATCTCCTGTTAGGGAATGCGATAGGTCAGCTGACAGATGTATGTGTTGGGGAGCACTTCGGGTCCAGTGATCACAATAGCATTAGCTTCAATATAATTATGGAGAAGGACAGGACTGGACCTAGAGTTGAGATTTTTGATTGGAGAAAGGCTAACTTTGAGGAGATGTGCAGGGATTTAGAGAGAGTGGATTGGGTCAAGTTGTTTTATGGGAAGGATGTAATAGAGAAATGGAGGTCATTTAAGGGTGAAATTATGAGGGTACAGAATCTTTATGTTCCTGTTCGGTTGAAAGGAAAGGTTAAAGGTTTGAAAGCGCCATGGTTTTCAAGGGATATTAGAAACTTGGTTTGAAAAAAGAGGGATGTCTACAATAGATATAGGCAGCATGGAGTAAAGGAATTGCTCGAGGAATATAAAGAATGTAAAAGGAAACTTAAGAAAGAGATTAGAAAAGCTAAAAGAAGTTACGAGTTTGGTTTGGCAAATAAGGTGGAAGTAAATCCGAAAGGCTTCTACAGTTATATTAAAAGCAAGAGGATAGTGAGGGATAAAATTGGTCCCTTAGAGAATCAGGGTGGTCAGCTATGTGTGGAGCCGAGGGAGATGGGAGAGATTTTGAATGATTTCTTCTCTTCGGTATTCACTAAGGAGAAGGATATTGAATGGTGTAAGGTGTGGGAAACAAGTAAGGAAGTTATGGAACTTATGACAATTAAAGAGGTGGAAGTACTGGCGCTTTTAAGAAATTTAAAAGTGGATCAATCTCCGGGTCCTGACCGGATATTCCCCAGGACCTTGAGGGAAGTTTGTGTAGAGATAGCAGGAGCTCTGACGGAGATCTTTCAGATGTCATTAGAAACGGGGATTGTGCCGGAGGATTGGCGTATTGCTCATGTGGTTCCATTGTTTAAAAAGGGTTCTAGAAGTAAGCCTGGCAATTATAGACCTGTCAGTTTGACATCAGTGGTGGGTAAATTAATGGAAAGTATTCTTAGAGATAGTATTTATAATTATCTGGATAGACAGGATCTGATTAGAGAGTAGCCAGCATGGATTTGTGCGTGGAAGGTCATGTTTGACAAACCTTATTGAATTTTTTGTAGTTACGAGGAATGTTGATGAGGGTAAGGCAGTGGATGTAGTCTATATGGACTTCAGCAAGGCCTTTGACAAAGTTCCACATGGAAGGTTAGTTAAGAAGGTTCAGTCGTTAGGTATTAATGCTGGAGTAATAAAATGGATTCAACAGTGGCTAGATGGGAGATGCCAGAGAGTAGTGGTGGATAATTGTTTATCGGGATGGAGGCCGGTGACTAGCGGGGTGCCTCAGGGATCTGTTTTGGGCCCAAATGTTGTTTGTAATATACATAAATGATCTGGATGATGGGGTGGTAAATTGGATTAGTAAGTATGCTGATGATACTAAGGTAGGAGGTGTTGTGGATAATGAGGTGGGTTTTCGAAGCTTGCAGGGAGATTTATGCCGGTTAGAAGAATGGGCTGAACGTTGGCAGATGGAGTTTAATGCTGAGAAGTGTGAGGTTCTACATTTTGGCAGGAATAATCCAAATAGAACATACAGGGTAAATGGTAGGGCATTGAGGAATGCAGTGGAACAGAGAGATCTAGGAATAACAGTGCATAGTTCCCTGAAGGTGGAGTCTCATGTAGATAGGGTGGTGAAGAAGGCTTTTGGAACGCTGGCCTTTATAAATCAGAGCATTGAGTACAGAAGTTGGGATGTAATGTTAAAATTGTACAAGGCATTGGTAAGGCCAAATTTGGAATATTGTGTACAGTTCTGGTCACCGAATTATAGGAAAGATAGCAATAAATTAGAGAGAGTGCAGAGACGATTTACTAGGATGTTACCTGGGTTTCAGCACTTAAGTTACAGAGAAAGGTTGAACAAGTTAGGTCTCTATTCATTGGAGCGTAGAAGGTTGAGGGGGGATTTGATCGAGGTACTTAAAATGTTGAGAGGGATAGATAGAGTTGACGTGAATAGGCTGTTTCCATTGAGAGTAGGGGAGATTCAAACGAGAGGACATGATTTGAGAGTTAGGGGGCAAAAGTTTAAGGGAAACATGAGGGGGTATTTCTTTACTCAGAGAGTGATAGCTGTGCGGAATGAGCTTCCTGTAGAAGTAGTAGAGGCCAGTTCAGTTGTGTCATTTAAGGTAAAATTGGATAGGTATATGGACAGGAAAGGAGTGGAGGGTTATGGGCTGAGTGCGGGTAGGTGGGACTAGGTGAGATTAAGAGTTAGGCACGGACTAGGAGGGCCGGAATGGCCTGTTTCCGTGCTGTGATTGTTATATGGTTATATACAGGGCTCAGCATATTCACTGCAACATGCTCAACGTTTTTCATTCCTGACCTTGTCTGAGGTCTGAACAACATCTGTCTCCACAACCTCTCCTCTATCTGTTCTGTCATTCCCCCTGCAACTTTAGTTTACCCACCCCCCCATGCCCCACCCCCCACCATGCAGCTCTATCACCCCTTTGGCTTTCATCTCCCAGATCAATAAAAAGGAGGTGCATACCAGGTACAGGCAGATAGGAACAAATGGGCTACTTATGAGATACAGGAAATTCAAGTGAACACTGATGAAAGAAGGCATGAGGTTGCCCCAGCAGACAAGGTGAAGGAGAATCCTCATGGATTCTGCAGATATGTTAAGTGGAAAAAGATTTCAAGGGAAAAAATTAATCCTTTGCAAAATTAGAATGGTAATCCGTATGAGGAGACAAAATAGATGGGGGAGATTTTTTCTGCATTCGTATTTACTCCGGAGGTGGACACAGAGTCTATAGAAGTGAGGCAAAGCAGCATCAACTTCATGGACCCTGTACAGATTACAGAGGTGGAGGTGTTTGCCGTCTGAAGGCAAATTGCCATGGATAAATCCCCAGGGCCTGACAAATTGTTCCCTCGGACCCTTTGGAAGACAAGTGCAGAAGTTGTCGGGGCCCAAGCACAGATATTTAAATCATCCTTAGTGACAGGTGAGGTACTGGAGGATTGGAGGACAACGAATGTTGTTCCGCTGTTCAAGAAAGGCTCTAAAAATAAACTAAGAAATTGTACATTGGTGTGCTTGACATCAGTAGGGGGAAAGTTATTGGAACTTATGTGCAGGAAATGGATATATAAGTATTTGGATAGATGTGAATTGATTAAGGATAGACAACATGGCTTTGTGCTTGGTAGTTCATGGCTCACCAATCTTATAGAGTTTCTCGAAGTTATCAGGAAATTGGATGAAGGCAAGTCAGTGGATGTTGTCTACATGGACTTCGGCAAGGCACTTGACAAAGTCTCATATGGGAGGTTGGTCAAGAAGGTTCAGTCACTCAGCATTCAAGATGAGATAGTAAATTGGACGAGACACTGGCTTTGGGAGAAGCCAGAGTATGGTAGCAGATGGTTGCCTCTCTGACTGGAGGTCTGTGACTAGTTGTGTGTCATAGGGATCAGTGCTTGATCTGTTGTTGTTTGTCTTCTATATCAGTAATCTGGATGATAGTGTGGTTAACTGGATCAGTAAATTTGTGGATGACACCAAGATTGGGGTGTAGTGGACAGCGAGGAAGACTATCATGGCTTACAGTGCGACCTGGACCAGCTGGAAAAATGGTTTGAGAAATGGAAAATGGAATTTAATTCAGACAAGTGTGAGGTGTTGCACTTTGGTAGGACCTACCACTGTAGGTCTTATACAGTGACTGGTTGGGCACTGAGGAGTGTTGTAGAGGAAAGGGACCTGGGAATACAAGTCTGTAATTCACTAAAAGTGGTATCACAGTTAGGTAGAGACGGAAAGAAAGATTTCAGCCCATTGGCCTTCATGAACCAAAGCACTGACAACAGTAGATAGATGAAAGTTGTAAAAGAGGTTCCGAGAGTTCAGAGAAAATTCACAAGGATTTTGCCAGGTCTGGAGGACTTGGGTTACAAGGAAAGATTGAACAGGTTAGGACTTTATTCCTTGGAATGTAGAAGATTGAGGGGAGATTTGATTGTGATAGAGGGGCATAGATAAAATGCAAGTTGGCTTTTACCACGGAGATGGTGTGGAACTACAACCAGAGGCCATGGGTTAAGGGTGAAAGGTGAAATGTTAAGGGGAACATGAGGGGAAACTTCTTCACACAGATGGTCATCTGGGTGTGGAATGAACAGCCAACACAAATGGTGAATGCGAGCTGGATTTCAACATTTAAGGAGTTTTGTGTAGGTACCTGAATGGTTGGGGTGTGGGAGTGGGGAGTTTAAATAGTTTAGCACAAGCTAGATAGCCCAAAGGGCCTGTTTCTTTGTTGGTACTTTTCTGCAAGAACCTTTAACAGCTGTGCGGACCAACCATTCATCTCAGCAAGAAATTTTTATAAGGCATTAAAATTGTGGCACTTTAAGTTAATAATACATATAAGAAAATCCCAGCTGCACGTCAAGAAAGACTATTTGTGTGAGAATTTTTCAGTTACTCTGTGGCCAGGCACCCATGCAGCTCAGCAGGAACAGGGAATAATACCAATGGAGGGAGCCAAACTGAGCCAAGGCACAAACTGGAGACCACAGAAATGCCCCATTCCTATAGAAACAAGAAGAGCATCAGGGAATTGATGGTTATTTCAGATACCAGCACTGTGCCCAGTTAGAAGATGATTTCTCTGTGCAACTTGGGTGGAACCTCACTGTAACAGTGTGATGCTGGATCAAACCTTGGCAACTCAAACCTTGGCAATCTCATCCGAAGTGTTGACCTACACCCATTGATGGATTTTGTAAATCTTTTTACAGGTTAAAAACGAGAAGGAATTTGTCTCCCGGAAGCTCAGACATGGCACACCAGTTTTCCTGTCTCTGTCTAGATATTTAAGAAGTGAAGCAAGGGATTCAATCGACCATCCTACCTGATCAGACTACGGGGCAGGATTCACTCAGTCATTTGACCAACTGGCACGCCCGTCATTTTACACAGGGGAGAGCCCATTCTTCTGCTCAGACATTGGGAATGGATTCAGACAGTCATCTCAACTGAAGGTACATCAGCAAGTTCACACTGAGCAAGGTCATTCACCTGTTCTGTGTGTAAGAAAGCACTTAGTCTGTCATCCCACATGTGGACACACCAGTCAGAAACTGGTCATCTGCTGATTTTCTGGGAAAGGATTCACTCTGTCATCTGACCTGATGGCACACCAGCGAGTTCAGACCGGGGTGCGGCCGTTCACTTGCTCGGACTGTGGGATGAGATTCACTCGGTCATCCACCCTACAGAGACACCAGAAAGTTCACACTGGGGAGAAGCCGTTCACCTGCTCAGTCTGTGGGAAGGGATTCACTGAATCATCTAAACTGAAGGTACATCAGCGAGTTCACACTGGGGAGAAACCGTTCACCTGCTCAGTCTGTGGGAAGGGATTCACTGAATCATCTAAACTGAAGGTACATCAGCGAGTTCACACTGGGGAGAAACCGTTCACCTGCTCAGTCTGTGGGAAGGGATTCACTGAATCATCTAAACTGAAGGTACATCAGCGAGTTCACACTGGGGAGAAACCGTTCACCTGCTCAGTCTGTGGGAAGGGATTCACTGAATCATCTAAACTGAAGGTACATCAGCGAGTTCACACTGGGGAGAAACCGTTCACCTGCTCAGTCTGTGGGAAGAAATTCACTTTGTCATCCAGCCTGCAGAGACATCAGTCAGTTCACACTGGGGAGAAACCGTTCACCTGCTCAGTCTGTGGGAAGGGATTCACTGAATCATCTAAACTGAAGGTACATCAGCGAGTTCACACTGGGGAGAAACCGTTCACCTGCTCAGTCTGTGGGAAGGGATTCACTGAATCATCTAAACTGAAGGTACATCAGCGAGTTCACACTGGGGAGAAACCGTTCACCTGCTCAGTCTGTGGGAAGAAATTCACTTTGTCATCCAGCCTGCAGAGACATCAGTCAGTTCACACTGGGGAGAAACCGTTCACCTGCTCAGTCTGTGGGAAGGGATTCACTTGGTCATCCCACCTACAGATACATCAGCGAGTTCACACTGGAGAGAGGCCGTTCACCTGCTCTGTCTGTGGGATCGGATTCACTCAGTCATCCACCCTGCAGAGACACCAGAAAGTTCACACTGGGGTGAAGCCGTTCACCTGCTCAGTCTGTGGGAAGGGATTCACTGAATCATCTAAACTGAAGGTACATCAGCGAGTTCACACTGGGGAGAAGACGTTCATCTGCTCAGACTGTGGGAAGGGATTCACTCGGTCATTTGACCTAATGGCTCACCAGCGAATTCACACCGGGGAGCGTCCGTTCACCTGCTCAGTCTGTGGGAAGGGATTCACTGAATCATCTAAACTGAAGGTACATCAGCGAGTTCACACTGGGGAGAAACCGTTCACCTGCTCAGTCTGTGGGAAGAAATTCACTTTGTCATCCAGCCTGCAGAGACATCAGTCAGTTCACACCGGGGAGAAACCGTTCACCTGCTCAGTCTGTGGGAAGGGATTCACTGGATCATCTAAACTGAAGGTACATCAGCGAGTTCACACTGGGGAGAAACCGTTCACCTGCTCAGTCTGTGGGAAGAAATTCACTTTGTCATTCAGCCTGCAGAGACATCAGTCAGTTCACACTGAGGAGAAACCGTTCACCTGCTCAGTCTGTGGGAAGGGATTCACTTTGTCATCCAGCCTGCAGAGACATCAGTCAGTTCACACCGGGGAGAAACCGTTCACCTGCTCAGTGTGTGGGAAGGGATTCACTCAGTCATCCAACCTGCTGAGTCATCAGTCAGTTCACACTGAGGAGAAACCGTTCACCTGCTCAGTCTGTGGGAAGGGATTCACTTTGTCATCCTACCTGCAGAGACATCAGTCAGTTCACACCGGGGAGAAACCGTTCACCTGCTCAGTGTGTGGGAAGGGATTCACTCAGTCATCCAACCTGCTGAGTCATCAGTCAGTTCACACTGGGGAGAAGCCGTTCACCTGCTCAGTCTGTGGGAAGGGATTCACTGAATCATCTAAACTGAAGGTACATCAGCGAGTTCACACTGGGGAGAAACCATTCACCTGCTCAGTCTGTGGGAAGGGATTCACTTACTCATCCAGCCTGCAGGGACATCAGTCAGTTCACACTGGGGAGAAACCGTTCACCTGCTCAGTGTGTGGGAAGAAATTCATTTTGTCATCCAGCCTGCAGAGACATCAGTCAGTTCACACCGGGGAGAAACCGTTCACCTGCTCAGTGTGTGGGAATGGATTCACTGAATCATCTAAACTGAAGGTACATCAGCGAGTTCACACTGGGGAGAAACCATTCACCTGCTCATTCTGTGGGAAGGGATTCACTCAGTCATCTAACCTACTGACACACCAGCGAGTTCACACTGGGGAGAAGCCATTCACCTGCTCAGAATGTGGGAAGGGATTCACTCTGCCATCTAACCTACTGAGACACCAGCGAGTTCACACTGGGGAGAAGCCTTTCACCTGCTCAGAATGTGGGAAGGGATTCACTCAGTCATCCAGCCTGCAGAAACATCAGCGAGTTCACACTGGGGAGAAACCGTTCACCTGCTCAGTCTGTGGAAAGGGATTCACTTCGTCATCCAACCTGCAGAAACATCAGCGAGTTCACACTGGGGAGAAACCGTTCACCTGCTCAGTCTGTGGAAAGGGATTCACTTCGTCATCCAACCTGCTGAGTCATCAGTCAGTTCACACTGAGGAGAAACCGTTCACCTGCTCAGTCTGTGGGAAGGGATTCACTCGGTCATCTAAACTGAAGGTACATCATCGAGTTCACACTGGGGAGAAACTGTTCACCTGCTCAGTCTGTGGGAAGGGATTCACTCAGTCCTCCACCCTACAGAAACACCAGTCAGTTCACACATTTTGAACTATTCACCTGCTCAGAATGTTGGAAAGGATTCATTCAGTCATCCCAACTACTGGCACATCAGTCAGTTCACATTCTTATTAATTCCTTACTTTTGCTTGCTGAGGACATTCATTTTAAGAGAGCGAGTGATTAAGAAGGCAAATCAGTCGGGCTTGCAGCTTGTTTACATCGCTCACAGCTTGTTTAGTTTTAACCGAGGACTCAGACACTCAGAGTCAGATGGAGATGAAGGAGGAAAAATGGAAGGATCGAAACCAGGGAACTAGTAGCCAAGGGTCACTGTTTAGAGCTTTCCTATGCCCACAAGGGTGGGTTAAGTGTTGATTCACCATACATCGAATGTGTGGTTATCACCTCATTTGATCCATAGGTGTGGATCGGATTTGGGGTATCCTGTGAAGACTACTTATGTGTTAACGCTTGGCTGGGTGTGGTGTGATAATTCACTTGAAGGCGATACCCATTGTGACAAGTCACTTTCGGTGATAATTCGTATGTGGATTTGAAACGATGAAGCATAAAATCTACAGCAACTGTTCTCTCGTTTCACCACAATGGAACCTTTGGAAATCGACGTAATTGCCTTCTCTCGACATTTACCCTGGATTACAAATATCTCTCTCTCATCACCTATTCCGTGGATGAACTGAACTTCCATACTTTACCATCTCAAGACTCTAAGCCTTGTTTCCCCCGAGCTCAATAGTTTGGGAGTTATATTTTGTTACGCCTGTGCCCCAACTCTGAGGGGCTGAAGGGTACAAAGTAGCCCCCACCTTTTTGAGAATCGCAAGATCGCTATTAATTCAGGTCAGGAGACGCAGGAAATGAGAGAAAGACACGCAGAATCCACATGGGGTTTGGAACGTCCTGGCCCCTCAGCAATACAAAGCCACGGGAAATGGCCATTGTCTCTTGGAGACGGAATTGTGTATTGAGTGCTGTACTATTTATTTGAAGCCCTCAGGGAATGAGCCGAGGGGGCTGGCTGAGAGATTGCATCATCCCAACCTGATTGACATCTGAGACCCCATGAGTAAGGATAAAAGAGGGTCTGGGGAACAACCCCTTTAGACGCACCAGGAGAAACGATAGAAATCCCGTGACAGCGTTTAATAGTGACTGCCGGTGGTGACTTGTATGTGTGTCCATCCTTGCTCGGATGACGAGTTTTCCACGGAACGGCTTAGCTAAAGGACCGACTACAAAAACAGAACTCTCGAAGGATCGACATCATAAAAAGGAAAGCAGGCAAGTTTAAAACATCTGTCTCTCTTGACTCCAACAAAAGGCTGCAGCCTGCATGAACTTGAGTGACTTTTATATTTCCATCGGACAATACATTATCCCCTACACAACGATAGAGTTATTTCTTATTGATTATTATTATACCCGCGCTTTTAGATTTAGTATTGATGACGTATATATCTATGTTTGCATTGAGATTATTTTTGTGTATTTTTATCAATAAATACTGTTAAAAATAGTACCATCAGACTTCAACGGACCTCTCTATCTTTGCTGGTAAGTGACCCAGTTTTGGGGTACGTAACAATTTACACACATATATACACATAAAACTGTTAACTTTTGTTTATCTTGCTTAATTTACTTTATTATAAGTAAATACTAATAAAGATAGTGGTTTTAACATCAAAACTAGGCTCCAGGAGTAGTCTATTGTTGCTGGTTAATTTCTAAAGCTTTAGTTTCTAAATATTTGTTCATAACAAAATTGGGGCCTGCATCTGGGATATGAACAAATTTGAGGGCGTGTTGATTAATTAATTATTGATTTCATTGGGGAAATCCCTTTTGATTTATTTGTGTGTGCAAAATCAGCAGCAATGGATGTTGATAAATGTCTGGAAGCACCAACCTCTGAGGCATTAGAGGACGCCAGAAGGATCATGTTGTTGTGTATTGTGAAAAGGTTTAAACTTGCTAAGGTGAAATTGACAATCAGGAAGGCACAGATGCAGAGGATTAGATAGATAGATAGATAGATAGATACTTTATTCATCCCCATGGGGAAATTCAACATTTTTTCCAATGTCCCATACACTTGTTGTACATACAATACTTAACTCAGTAATAATATGATATGCATCTAAATCACTAACTCAAAAAGCATTAATAATAGCTTTAAAAAAAAAGTTCTTAAGTCCTGGCAGTTGAATTGTAAAGCCTAATGGCATTGGGGAGTATTGACCTCTTCATCCTGTCTGAGGAGCATTGCATCGACAGTAACCTGTCGCTGAAACTGCTTCTCTGTCTCTGGATGGTGCTATGTAGAGGATGTTCAGGGTTTTCCATAATTGACCGTAGCCTACTCAGCGCCCTTCGCTCAGCTACCGATGTTAAACTCTCCAGTACTTTGCCCACGACAGAGCCCGCCTTCCTTATCAGCTTATTAAGACGTGAGGCGTCCTTCTTCTTAATGCTTCCTCCCCAACACGCCACCACAAAGAAGAGGGCGCTCTCAACAACTGACCTATAGAACATCATCAGCATCTCACTGCAGACATTGAATGACGCCAACCTTCTAAGGAAGTACAGTCGACTCTGTGCCTTCCTGCACAAGGCATCTGTGTTGGCAGTCCAGTCTAGCTTCTCGTCCAACTGTACTCCCAGATACTTGTAGGTCTTAACCTGCTCCACACATTCTCCATTAATGATCACTGGCTCCATATGAGGCCTAGATCTCCTAAAGTCCACCACCATCTCCTTGGTCTTGGTGACATTGAGACGCAGGTAGTTTGAGTTGCACCATATCACAAAGTCCTGTATCAGTTTCCTATACTCCTCCTCCTGTCCATTCCTGACACACCCCACTATGGCCGTCTCATCAGCGAACTTCTGCACATGGCAGGACTCCGAGTTATATTGGAAGTCAGATGTGTACAGGGTGAACAGGACCGGAGAGAGTACGGTTCCCTGTGGCGCTCCTGTGCTGCTGACCACTGTGTCAGACCTACAGTCTCCCAACCGCACATACTGAGGTCTATCTCTCAAGTAGTCCACTATCCAATCCACCATGTGAGAGTCTACTCCCATCTCCGTTAGTTTGTGCTTTAAGATCTTGGGCTGGATGGTGTTAAAGGCACTAGAGAAGTCAAGGAATGTAATCCTCACAGCACAACTGACCCCATCTAGGTGAGAGAGTGATTTGTGCAGCAAATACGTGATAGCATCCTCCACTCCCACCTTCTCCTTATACGCAAACTGAAGCGGATCCCGGGCGTGCCTGGTTTGTGGCCTCAGATTCTGTATTATCAGCCGTTCCTTGGTCTTCATCACGTGCGACGTCAAGGCAACAGGTCTGAAGTCATTCAACTCCTTTGGTTGTGGTTTCTTCGGTACCGGGACAATACAAGATGTTTTCCACTGTCTGGGTACTCTTCTCTGATCTAGACTCATGTTGAAGATGCGCTGTAGTGGTTCTCCCAGTTCAGTTGCACAGGCCCTCAGTAATCGTGGGGAAACTCCATCCGGTCCAGCCGCCTTGCTGGTACAGATCTTCCTCAGTTGACCTTCCACCTGTGCAGCCGTAAACCTGGGCGTGGGCCAGGTCTCCTGTGAGTGGATATTTTCCTGTGAGGGAAGTAAGCCTGGTGTGGAGTTCTGCAGTGAGGGTGAGATTGTGCTGTCGAACCTATTGAAGAAGCTGAACATCATGTATCTGAGGTGTGTTTAAAGTGGAGGAGTTGGAGGTGTTTCCTGAAAGTAAACCTAGTGAGCTTGAGCTCCATTACAAGTTAGAAAAATTAAAGATGGAGCCTGCGGAAAGGCAGAGGCAGTTTGAGGCTAGAGAGGCAGAAAAACAGAGGGAGGAAGCAGAAAGACAGAGGGTGTTCGAGCTGGAAAACATAGAGAGATTGCAGAAAAGGGGTCTAGCGTTAGACTCTGGTGATAAGTTTGAGGACAGTCGGGAAGTTAAATTGGTACCTCCACTTGACGAGGCAGAGGTTGATAAATACTTTCAGCATTTTGAGATGGTTGCTCGGAGTTTAAAGTGGCCAAAAAAGGGTTGGCCTATTCTCTTACAATGTGTAATTGAGGGGAAGGCTCAGCAAGCCTATTCTGCTTTGACAGTTGATGAAGCAGCTGATTATGACATAGTGAAACAGGTTATGCTCAAACTTACAAGTTGGTCCCAGAATCATACAGGCAAAAGTTTAGAAATTCAAGGAAATCTGTGAACCAGACTTATATGGAATTTTCTTGTGAGAAGTTTGTGTTTTGGCTGGTGCAGATATAAAAATATAAATGATGATTTTAACAGCTTGAAAGAGTTGGTTGTAATTGAAGAATTCAAAAGGTGCGTCCCTGATGACATAAAGACGTATTTAGATGAAAAAGATGCTGCTACATTGCAGGAGTCTGCTAGATTAGCAGATGAGTTCGCTTTAACTCATAATGTTAAATTTACCCAGAATAAGAGTTTCCAAAAAGAGTAGCAGGGATCACTAGGGTAAACCAGAAATTAAAGCTGGGACTAGTGACACGAGTAAGGATGTAGGGAAGCAGTTGAAGGAGAAATATTCAGGTCTTACTTGTTACTATTGTAAGAAGTTGCTCATATGATGGCTAACTGTTCTATCCTGAAGAAGAAAAAGAAAAAGGAGGCAGTCCCAAATGCCTGTGTTCAGTATGTTGAAGCACCTATAACCCCACAGGGTTCTGAACATTCTGTTGAGACTCAGTTAAGGACTGAGAGGTCTGACCGAGTTAAGAAGGTATTTGATTATTTTATGTCTGATGAGTTTGTATTAGTAAAGGAAGGGTCTACGAAGGTACCAGTGAAAATTCTTCAAGATGCTGAGGCTTCTCAGTCACTTATATGAGACAGCGTTCTAAAGTTTGGTGATGAGACTGACACTGGTGAGGTAAATCTTATTAAATGTATTGGGGGCGGCGTGGTTTTTGTGCCATTGCCCAAGGTACCTTTACAGTCAGGGTTGGTTTCCAGACCTGTTAAGATCAGATTGTGCTCCAGTTTACTGGTGGAAGATGTTACTTTGCTGTTAGGGAATGACCTGGCAGATGGTAAAGTTGTTCCTGTAGTGCAGTTGACAACTAAACCAACCACTGACGACCCACAGATGGATGTTAACATTTATCCTTCCTGCGCAGTAACTCACAGTATGGCTAAAAAGTCTGCCGACGCAGACAGTTCTGTGCAGCATGATTCTGATACCAGTGATAGCCAAAATTGGGATTCAAATTATGCTGACTTGTCAGGGACTTTTCTGTCGTCATTGTTTCAACAGGATTCATGTGGACAGTCTGATGAGAAAGACTTATCCCTGTCTCGGAAGGAGTTTATAGCAGAACAGAACCGAGACCCTGAGATTGAAGCTTTAAAAGAAACAGCTCTCTCTGATGATGAGATTAAGAAAGTGCCAGTCGGGTATTATCCCAAGGATGGAGTGTTAATGAGGAAGTGGATGCCACCTGCTACACCTGTGAGTGAGAAATAGGCAATTGTTCACCAATTTGTAGTTCCTAAATTTTCAGTCCTGTAAACTTTAACTTCGCCCCACAGTATGTCCTTAGGTGGCCATTTTGGAGTGAATTAAACTGTAAAAAGGATTATGAACGAACTTTACTGGCCTAATTTGAGGAAAGATGTTGTGACCTTTTGCAGAGCCTGTCACACTTGTCAAGTTGTGGATAAACCTAATCAGGTCACCCCAGTGGCCGCACTCCGGCCTATACCTGCATTCAGTGAACCCTTTTCCAAGTTATAGTGGATTGTATTGGCCCATTGGCAAAGACTAAAGCTGGCCATCGGTATTTGCTAACTATTATGAGTACCTCATCCAGATTCCCAGAGGCAAAACCTCTCAGGAATATTAAAGCTCAAACTGTGACAAAGGCTCTTACTAAGTTTTTTTACTCTATTTGGTTTGCCTAAAGCAATCCAGACTGATCAAGGAAGTAATTTTACATCTGGTTTATTCCAGCAGGTGGTTTATGAACTGGGAGCTAAATGAATTACATCATCTGCATACCATCCGGAGTCACAAGGGGCTTTAGATAGATTTCATTCCACCCTCAAAACAATGAATAAGACATACTGTGTTGAAAATGGAAAATACTGGGATGAAGGAATATATTTGTTTTTGTTCACAGTAAGAGAGTCAGTACAGGAATCACTGGGCTTTAGTCCATTTGAATTTGTATTTGGTCACTGCGTGAGGGGACCTTTGACCTTGTTAAAGGAACAGTGGATTGATGGGATGTACATGTTAACTTCTTAGACTATGTTTTGAAGTTCAAAAACAAACTACACCAGTCCTGTAGCCTAGCAAGACAAAACTTATAGATTTCTCAAAGCAAAATGAAGTTTTGGTTTGATAAGCAGGCTTGTGAAAGAAAATACCAGGTGGGGGGTGAGGTGGTTGCCTTATTTCCAATGTGGATGAATCCAGTTAAGGCGAAATTCAGTGGACCGTATGAAATAGTCTCTCGTTAATGATGTGAATTATGTTATTAAGACACCCGACCGACGCAAACCAACACAGGTGCTACACATAAATACGATACAGACTTATTTTGACAAGCAGGCACCATCTGTGGGTTTTATTATCAAAACATATGAATCTGGCAACCCTGAGAATGAAACAATTAACTCATCTGAGACTTTTCACAAGCCAAACACGGTCCCAGTTAGGCTAATGAACTCGGTTGTTCAAGAAAACATTGATAATAAGTTGGCTCATCTGCAGCCAAAGCAACAACAACAGCTGAAGAAATTAATTCTGAAGTTTAAAGATTTATTTCCCAATGTTCCCAAGCAAACCGCGGTCTCAGTACACGACGTAGATTTCGGACCAGCCAAACTGATTAAACAACACCCATATTGCATGAAGGTAGAAAAGTGTAAATTGGTTGAGCAAGAAATTGAATATATGCTGAACAATGATATTATTAGACCTGTGATTATGGACTGTGCCTCCAAGAACCATGTCTGTAAAAGAGAGAGAGAGAAGAGCACAAGCAGCTTGTTACAGAGACAGATAGAGCGGAGGGCCTGCATGATGGACAGCTGGTGTTCAGCACAATGGTATTTAAAGGAGTGTTGCTGTTTGTTTCATAGGACAGGCAGACACACAAAGGCTAGTGGGAAGAGTTGTCACTGAAGTTTTAAATGCCCACGGGGGGTGGGGGGAGGAGGTTGAGGATCAGTTAAGAGGAATCAGTATGTGACTATTAGTGCGTGTAAGAGCGGCCCTGTGAAATCTGCTAGAAACCCTTGCCTGGGTTGGTAGACTGTCACTTGAAGACGGTGCTCTTAAGTTGGTCATGTTTGGCTAACTTGGAAGATTTGGAGGACATCGGAAGAGGGTCGACAACACCTGTTTGGATGCCAGATCTCTCACTCACTTCAATCCCGTGAACTGAACTAAATATCCTTACCACACCAGCGTAAGACTGCATCATTTACCAGCTAAGTTTGGAAAATATATATTTACACCTATATATGCATAACACTGCTAGATTTTGCACTGATTATGGAAAGGTAAATGAAGTAACAAAAACAGATGCATATCCTATCCGTAGGTTGGACGATTACATCGATAAGGCTGGAAAAGCTAAATTTCTTACAAAGATTGATCTGTTGAAAGGGTATAGGTGTGTTCCATTGACAGACAAAGGTAGAGAAATTTCTGTGTTTGTGACACCTTCTGGGTTGTACGAATACAATGTTTTGCCCTTTGGAATGAAAAATGCTCTAGGAACATTCCGGAGAATGATTGATTCTGTAATTCGAGGGTTGGAACACACAGATACCTATACTAATGACGTAGTCACAGGGAGTGACACTTGGAATGACCGTATCTCTGCAGTAGAAAAGCTGTTTGACAGGCTTTCCCAGGCCAGACTTACAGTTAACTTACCTAAGAGTGAATTTGGCCATGTCACTGTGACATATCTCGGCAATGTTGTAGGTCAAGGCAAATTGGTTCCTGTTCAGGCAAAAGTCCAGGCAATTTTCTGAATTTTCTATTTCGACTGGTAACAAGGCTCTTGGAAGGTTTCTGGGAATGGTTGGATATTATTGTAAGTTCTTTAAGAACTTTGCTGGTATCGCTCTTCCGCTAACTAATCTCCTGAAGAAGGGTGAAAAGTTTGTTTGGACCGAGCCTTGTCAGAAGATTGATTGAAAGTTATTATTTGAGATTAGGCCAATCAGTGTAGTGTCGTCAACAAATTTAATTCGCAGATTGGAGCTGTGAGTGGCGACACAAGTCATGGGTGCACAGAGAGTAAAGGAGGAAGCCAGGGAGACAACCCTGTGGGGTATGTGTGCTGAGGGTCAGAGAGACAGAAGTGAGGGAGTCCACACTTAGCACCTGCTGGCGATCTGACAGGAAGACCAGGATCCAGCTACACAAGACAGGGTGAAGGCCGAGGTCTCTGAGCTTCTTGTTGAAACTTCACGCCTTGGTATGGCTACTGCTCTGCTCATGACTGAAAGGAACTGCAGAGAGCTTTGGAGAACAGAGAACATCAGAGAAACAAGCCTCCCCTCCATGGACTCTTCCTACACTTCCCCTGCCTCGGAAAAGCAGGATAAGAACTCAAAGATCCTCACAATCTGGACATTCTTGCAGCCAACCTGCTCTCCCTTCAAGGAAGCTATACAAAAGCCTTAAAGTGCATACCAGAAGGCTCAAGGTCGGCTTCCTGTCTGTGGTTATAAGCCAAATGTATGATAAAATGGACTCGAGCTCACAATGTAACTTGACATGACACTGCACCATATGTCTATCTGCACTGCAATTTCTCTGCAGCCATAATGCTTTGTTACAGTTATTGTCTTGTCGTATATCAACTCAATGTACTGTTGTATTGTATTGATCTGTGTGGATGGTACATCAGGCAAATTTTTCACTGTAGTTCAGTACATGATGATAATAACAATATCCCCATTTTAATTGTGTGGAAAGATTAGACAGACTGAGCTTCTGCTTTGGAATCACAGAAGGAAAATTAACTGTTGCCTTTTCTGAGGAATGCAAATAAATAGAAAAGGCTTCAATCTCGCATTACAATCTGCGGTAACTGGGATCAGGTGACCGGTGGTGGGTCTCCAATATCAGAATCAGGTTTAATAGCACCAGCATATGTCATGAAATTTGTTGTCTCTGCAGCAGCAGTAGAACCTAACTCATAACAATAGATATTGACAATTGTGAGTTAAAATAAGAATATACATATTAAAAGGTTAAATTATATAAGTAGTACAAAAAATGTAATAAACTATTTTAATAGTGTGGAACTATTTGACTGACTGGGTTGTTGCTTTGGAAATTCTGGAGTGAAGCTTCGCTGAACTGTACACATTTATGAGAAGCTGAGATAAATCAAAAGGCTAAATTCTCACATAAATGGGTCACACATCCAGAAACATCGGCTGCACTTCAGCAGGTAAAACAGTGGAATGAAACATGCTGAACGTATTGCAGAAAAAAACATTGTCCACCCACCATGAGAGGAAGTGACAGATCTGGATCTCACTGCCTTGTCTGTACGGGTGAAAGATGAAGCTACACATACACGTAGAGCAGTGACCCACAGATGCTGCAGAGAAACGTGAACAGGAAACGGGATCAGGTGGCGGTTGGAGGGTCAACCACCTGAACCAGTGACTCTGCTCCTCACCCTCACACGCTGCCCGACCCATTGGCCGCATTTCCCACATTATTTCATATTTACACCAGATACATATTTCGTTCTTCCCTCCATGTCTTCCCCATCCCTTTCCCTCCACCTCCAGGTCACAAAGTCATGGGCTCGATTCACATCCCAGTCCAAGACACAACTCAGACCCAAACAGGAAGTGCGCAGGTTTCATTTAAATCAGTTTATTCACATTCCTCCAGCCTCACTGGACAGGAACACTGAGACATCAAGTGAGAAACAGCAGGAAGAGGCCATTCAGCCCCTCTAACCATCAATGAGATGGTGTCTGCTCTCCCATCTCAGACAAATGTTTCTGCCCGATCCTCATTTCCTCGACCCCTTTGGTCTCCACACATCTGCTGGCTTCGGTTTTATGTGAGGACGGTCACTGAGGGTGGTAATTTACAGACAGTCGCCACCTTCAGAGGGGAGACATTTCCCCTCATCTCAGTCCCAGACAGTCCACCCCATTTTTCAGAGACTGGGATCCCTGGTTCAACTGGTAATGATGTTGTGCATTTCAATGTGTTCACCTCTCAGTCCTCGATTCTCTAAATGAAAGGGTTATCACATTTGATCTTTCTCCATCTGATGATGACCCACCACTCCAGGGGCCAGTCTGGTAAATCTTCATTGCACTCTCTATAACAAATACTCTCTAACCTCTTTGTTAATCCTTTATGGAATTTATTTCCATCGTCTGCAGCAATGGACGATGTTGCCATGTTGCCCCAACCACTCACCTCCCACCCCTGTCACTATTTCCACCTTCCCACCTCCCCCCTCACCTGGATCCACCTCTCACTCCCCAGCTCTTGCCCCATCCCCACCCCTCACCTCTTTTCTCTGACTATTTCCCGTCCACTCTCAGTCCAGAGGGAGGGTCTCGGCCCGAAATGTTGACGGTCCATTTCCCTCCACAGATGCTGCCCGACCCACTGAGTTCCTCCGGCAGTTTGTTCTTTGGTCTGTATAACCCGTGTTAGTATGGGGAGCGGGATTTTACACCATATTCCAGGGACAGTCTCAACAAATCCCAAATAATTGTCACTTTCCCCGGATCACTGGCCCCGCTTGCAGGGCAACAGTCTGCCGGTGTTTGTCCCCCAATGTGGTGAATCCCTCTGCTCGCCACCACCGTGGGCTCAGACATTTCCACAGATGAGCCCCTCCTGTCCCCACCGGGACAAACATCCTGTCCGACCCGTCTCTCACCATCTTCATCCTTTCAGTAAAATCCCCCTCTCCCTCCCTCACCCCGGGGAGCCGGCATCAAACCGACGGGCCGAGCGGTCTCCTCCTACCTCTCAGTGATACATCAGACTCCGGCCGCAGGAGACGCTTCACAAACTCCCCAACTTCCCTCGGAGGGAAATAGAAATCAGAAAGCGGACATTTACATTGAGATTTGTTCCGCTCTGTCCAGACTCCGGCACCGCAGCGAGAGGAACGCCCTGTCGGCTTGTCCGCTTCCGCTATTGGGTGTAACCAGTGATTGACATTCCTGCGCACCAATGGAAAAAGCGAAGCTCTTGAAGCTTTGTTTTTCAGCGGTGGGGGAGGGGATGGTCACGTGATTGGTAGCTCAGCCGTTAAACAGATAAAGCTCGAGCTCTCCAGCGCGCGGGTGACGTAAACACCGCGCACGCGAGGGCAGGTCCCGGTGTGGGGACCTATGTGTGACGTCAGTCGTGTGGATTCACCTATGTGACGTCACCCGTGGGAGAGCGCTCCCATTTGAAAACACCTGAATGGACGTTTCTGATGATTTCAGTGGGACAACAACATTAATCACGGGTTTCTTCAATGAATCCAGTGTTGTCTGATGTAAAGTTCCCTGTTATGTGTCCGGCTGTGCCGTGTTGATGGTGGAGTGGGCAGCGTGGTGTTTGTCTCGATTCGGGTCACACCACCAGAATTGCCAGCGGGGTCCACACACAGTGTATTAGTCAACAGAAAATCTCTCGTCCCTGCAGTCTTTGTCTCCTGGTAAACTCAACACCCTGACAATGTGGACCATAGACACCCCTTCCTCTTTAAAGTCAGTCATTCATTCAGACAGCTGATCGCTGAGAGGAATTATATTTATTGGTCATTAAATTTCGCCCAGATTCGTTTGGACGGATTTGATGTGGAGTTCGGGGTGTCACAGTGAAAGGGCCGGATGGCCGAACTCTCTCCGTTGTCCAAACATCCTTCCAGGTGAGGCGACACTTCACCTGTGAATCTTCCGGGGTCGCCTATTGTGTCCGCTGCTCCCGATGCGGCCGCCTCTACACTGGTGACGCCAGCTCCTCCGCAGTTGTGCGGGGTAGGGTTGTTTTTTTGGGGGGCGGATCGATGTTATTGTTCCCTTTTGTGCGGGAGGGGTGGGTTTCGGGGGTCGATGATCGGGATG
This sequence comes from Hemitrygon akajei, assembly GCF_048418815.1. Lineage (NCBI taxonomy): Eukaryota > Metazoa > Chordata > Chondrichthyes > Myliobatiformes > Dasyatidae > Hemitrygon > Hemitrygon akajei. Next base: position 7,954,034 of record NW_027331935.1, read on the forward strand.
CCGTTCTTTTTGATGCGGGGGGTGGGATGGGAGTTTGATTTTTCTCTCTGAACGACTTTCATGCTTTTTTTGTTTTGTGGTTCTCTGGAGAAAAAAAAACGCAAGAGTTGTTTATGGATACCTGCTTTGATAATAAACTGACCTTTGAACTATCCGCTCCGAGCGGGACTTCCCTGTGTCCAAACATTTTCATTCGACACGTCGAATGACACCTGATTCCACGTGCCAACCCATCCCCTCCTCCTGTGCCAAGTTAAGGCCACCCTCTAGGTCCAGGATCTGCACCTTATATTCCGTCTGGGTAGCGCCCCCCCCCCCCATAACCTGATGGCATGAATATCGATTTCTCTTTCCGGTGAACAAATCTCCCTCCCTCCCACTCCCTCTCTTCCTCTCTGACTTTACACGACTGTCGACCCTTTTCGATAGATGCTGCCGGGACTGCTGAGTTCCGCCAGCATTTTGTTTGTGTTGCTCTGGATTTCCTGCATCTGCAGACTTTAAAGAGCAACCACAAAGAAATCTGCAGATGCTGGAAATTCAAACAACACACACAAAATGCTGGCGGAACTCAGCAGTCCCGGCAGCATCTATCGAAAAGGGTCGACTGTCCTGTAATGTCAGAGAGGAAGAGACATTCGGCCCGAAATGTCGACAGTGCTTCTCCTTATAGATGCTGTCTGGCCTGCTGTGTCCCACCAGCATTTTGTGTGTATTATCTGCAGACTTTGCCGCGTTTGTGATTTGCCTCTCCGTTGTCCCTCACGCCTCCGATCACAGGAGGCGCTGCAGTGACCGCTGGCCACTAGTGGCGATGTGCAGACCTTCGGCCGCTGGTGTCGCTGTACGGACCTCCGGCCGCTGGTGTCGCTGTACGGACCTCCGGCCACTGGCGACGATGTGCAGACCTCCGGCCGCTGGTGTCGCTGTACGGACCTCCGGCCGCTGGTGTCGCTGTACGGACCTCCGGCCACTGGCGACGATGTGCAGACCTCCGGCCACCGGTGGTGCTGCGGAAAAACCTCCTGTTAAACGCATGCGCAGTGCCGACTGCGGCTGTTGGGGGTTTCTTCGACTGGAGTGGGGTCTGATCTCGGCGGATTTCTGTAAATTGGGGGCCGGTTGCATTGGGAAAGGGCCGGGCCCGAGCTCTGCCGGACGGCTGGAGCAGTGGTACAATGCCAATCTTTTAGCTGCCGGAGCTGTACGAGCGGTGATTGATAAGTTAGTGGCCTATGTTAGAATGGCTAAAGTTATACAGCTCACGGTACATGCACTTGCAGTTCAACTCTTTGAGTGATTATGCAGAAAGTTTGAAGTTAGTAACTTTTGCGGTATTTCTGTTTCAGATAATGGAAAATTGCTAGGTTTTCTAAAATCGACTCCTTCCACCTTAGGCCACGAATCTATCAATCGCCCCTTGTCTGTCACACCCAGTTGTGTACCTGCTCATTTCATGTACTGGGCAACTTCCTTGACTCCTTGCCCCATTCATGTGATGAGCACGTACACAAATTGGGCTTTTTATAATGTCAAACACTAAACAAACATGAAAGAAATATATATGAATTCCAGAGCTCCACAGAAATACGGTGATAGTTAAGACATTAAGAAGATTATAGCCAATCACTGCATTTCAGTAAATGGTGGTACAATAAAACATATAACACTTAATTTAATAATATGACAAAGTATTGCACAGTTGCATTCACTAATAATCATATAATATATTTACCAAGCAAGTGGAGTAACGTTGTTTGCTTAGCAGCCATAGGGTTGTTAGTGAGGAAAAAATTACTTTTGTATTAGCGAATAATCCACAGACCACCACAGTCACAGCTCCAGGATTTCACCAAAAACGATCTTATCTTAATGTTATTAGTGGCATTCCCCCCCCCCCCCATCCACCAACCCCTATCCCCAACCCCCGCTTCCATAAAATTCCCTCTATTTAATATGCAGCCGCTGTTAAATTCCCCGCTTGTTTTGATTTTTTTTTTACAGAGGTGCTGGGGTGGTGCTCCGGTGAGCTCCAGCAGCACTGCACCCCTGTTTAGATCCAAGTAACATGGACCCGGGGATCAAGCTGCCCGGGTTTACGAGGTGTTGAGCGAGTATTTCTGGTCTGGGATCAAGTGTTTTTTTTTCTGGAGTTCCTTTGGAAGCAGTGCTGCTAATCTTAGGAGAGAATGAGTTTATATTCCATCCCTCTCAAGGGGAGGCTGTGAGTAAATGGGCTGTTCTGTGTTTGAACAAGTAGAAATAGACCTGGGGGGTTCAGTGTTTGAACTGTGTTTGGAAATTCCTCCTCGCTGTCACCTGTCTGTCAGACAGTGGAAATCAAACAGAAACTCAAGTTGCTGGAGATCTGCACTAAAAATGAAAAATTCTGAATCCATTCTGACAAAAGATTGTGAACCTGAATCGTCAAATTTTTTGTTCTCTCCACAGCAGTTCCTTACCTGTTGAGCGACTCTGATGATTCCGGTTTCTTTTTATTCCATTCACTCTGGAGTGGTTTAAATTTCCTGATTTTCTGTTATACTTGGGAATGTGTTCAGTGCAGTTGTTGGTAACAAGGTTCACATGAATAATCTCAGGAATGATCGGCTTTATGTATGAGGAGCATTTGATGGTTATGGACCTGTGCTCAATGGAGTTCAGACGGGGGTGAATGGGGAGGGGGTGGTTAAGTAAACCTACCGAATGCTGAAAAGCCTGGATACAGTGGACATGGAGAGGATGTTTCCATTAGATGGAGAGTCTGGGTTCTGAGAGCACAGTCTCAGAATAAAGACGCTTCCCTTTAAAACAGATGAGAAAAATTTCTTCGGCCAAAAGATGGCTTATCAGTGGAATTTGTTGCCACAGAGGTTGGTTGAGGCTGCCATTTGGGTATGTTTATGACAGAGATTAATATACTCATGATTGCTAAGTAGCTTCAGGGTTGCAGCAGGAAGGCAGGAATATGGTGTTGGAATAAATCTCAGCCATGGTTGAGTGGTGGAGCAGACTCGATGGATCGAATCACCTAATTATGTTCCTACATCTTATATCTGACCATGACTGAACGATGACTCCTTCCTATCCCATATCAGGTTTTGTGATGTGTCAGGGACAATTACAGATTTGTTCACTGAGATCGTTATATTTGTCTTCACTGTTTAGATTTCAGTGAGCAGAAATATTTTGTTCTCCTTTGTATTGTTAACGTGCTTCATTATCTCTCATGTTAAAGTTATACCTGCAGTGAGAGATTTATTGGAAGAAAAGCCCACAACTGGAAGAAAACCACGACTGAAGATGAGGGAACAGCAGCAAGTGAACCAGCCCGAGGACTGAGAGCACCGACTGGAGAGAAACCCTTCTGACTCAGGGTTTCCAGTGATTCAGTCAGGAGAAAGTTTGGTGAGTCTCATTTACTCAGACACTGGTCCTTTAGACATTACATGCCGTATATTCCGGAGTATAAGCCGACCCCCATTTTCAAGGTTAAAAAAGGGACTTTTTCATGTTACCTTTGTATAAGCCGACCCCTTTTATAAAGGTTTTTGATTTAACCAGAAACAATCACAAGATCTCACATGCCTGTACTCAGCTTTGCCGGATCCGGAACCTGAAAATTTTGTGAACCTGCTAAGAAAACAGGCTTACACATTGAAGAGCATTATAAGCAAATTCTTAATAAATAAATCAGGGAGGAAAGTTTTGGATTAGGTCTCCAATGGTGAAGAAGCCTCTGAAATATTACCCCCGCAAAACCATTTATCACCCATCGTAATCTCGTTAAAACATAACACGGGGTGGCGGGATCAGTACGTGTACTCAGTATTGAGATTGCGACCACCATGTACAAAAGATTAAAACGAATGCGATGTGATGCTGGCTTCAAGCTGAAGGTTGTTGATTTTGCTAAAGGAACAAATAATTCTGCAGCGGCTAAGAAGTTTAGTGTAAACGAGAGAGTGTGAGAGAGCGGAGAAAGGCAGAGGACACGCTGAGGGAAATGCCAAAGAAGAAATGTGCAAACCGTGGGAAGACATGCCAGTGGCCAGAACTGGAAGAAAAAGTTTTAGAGTGAGTGAATCACCAGCGATCATCCGGATACATTGTTACTAGAGAAATGATTTAAGTTCAAGCATTGAAATGGGCCGAAAACACCGTGAGGTCAGTGAAAATTTCAAAGCTACGCGAAGTTGGTGCACCCGATTTATGAATAGATGTGATCTTGTGTTGAGACAGAAAACAAAGATTGCTCAGAAAATTCCCGCGGGGTGTTGTTTATGTTCAAGAATGCTGCTGGATGGACGAAGCGGGTTGCTTGACGTGGGTTAAAGAGGCGTGGCATAGACATCCTGAAGATTTTGGGAAGGAAAAGTCGCTACTTGTCTGGGACGTGTTCAAAGCGCAGTTGTCGGGTGAGACAAAAGCAGCACTGAAAGCTGAAAACACGGACATTGAAGTCATCCCCGGTGGTTTGATCTCCGTGCTCCAGCCACTAGATGTGATATTAAACAAACCAAAGAATTAATGCGTTGAGAGTGGAACGAATTTGACTCAAAAACAACCAATAAATACAACCTGTCTTCCCTGTATTCATTTTTCCAAAGTTGGCACCCTCTGTATCAGCCGACCCCCTAATTTTAGGACCAAAATTTGGGGCCTAATTCTCGGCTTATACACTGGAATTTACGGTATCTGTACAAAATAAAGTAGGGAATAGTTGAGGTGAGAATGAATGTATCAGTTAAGTCTGTCAGACCCAGTTGCAATAATGTACTGTCAGTATCCCCGCTCTTTAAAGTCACTCACATTCCCTCAGTGTTTGCTGATTTGAAGAGCTTGCATCTTCTGAAGTAGCTTTTGGTCGGTTCTGAGTGTGGAGAGGGAAAGAGGGGTGTTTATATTTACTATCCTGCAAAAGGAGGTAATTGTTAGCAATTACTTGCTGCAAACTCACTACCCGTACCCTGTACATTCTCAACCAGATTATTGACATAGATGACAAGTAGCAATGGGTGTCACCCTGGGGAGCTCCAGGAGGCACGGGCCTTGACTCCAATAAACAGCCTCCCATCATCACCAACACACACAAAATGCTGGTGGAACACAGCAGGCCAGGCAGCATCTATAAGGAGAAACACTGTCGACCTCTGGTGCTTCCCCCCTCCCCCTTCCTTTCTCCCGAGGCCTCCCGTCCCATGATCCTTTCCCTTCTCCAGCTCTGTATCACTTTCGCCAATCACCTTTCCAGCTTTTAGCTTTATCCCACCCCCTCCGGTGTACTCCTATCATTTCACATTTTCCCCTCCCCCCACTACTTTCAAATCTCTTAGTATCTTTCCTTTCAGTTAGTCCTGACGAAGGGTCTCAGCCCAAAATGTCGACAGTGCTTCACCTTATAGATGCTGCCTGGCCTGCTGTGTTCCACCAGCATTTTGTGTGTGTTGTTTGAATTTCCAGCATCTGCAGATTTCCTCATGTTTGCTCCCATCATCACTATCTGCTTCCTACCATTGAGCTGTTCCCAGACTCTGGGCTCTGTGACAAACACAATGGTAGCAGCAAGATTAGACAGTGATTAATATAAAGAGAGATTTGTTGCTTCCTGAAAGCTGTCTGATGCAATGGACCAGATCCGCCCTTGCTCACAACTAAATCTGCCCTAGGACTCATCCGCCCGGGTCGCACTGTGTCCGATAACCCACATCCCCAACCTCCCTCCACCCCATCGGTAACCCCACAACATTCCCACCATTTACCCCACACCCGTACATGTAGACAGATCCTCGTCACCGACATCCACTCTCACAGCTTGGGGAACCAGAACTAACTGATCCTACATTCCCGGCCCAGACTATGCAGCCGTTTGGCTCGGACCCAGCCCTTTCCCACTGCAACTGCCCTTCGATTTACACAAACCCGAGATCAGCTCCTTCCTCATCGCCGCCCAACCAGGCTCAGAGCTCGTTAAGAAGCCTCATGTGTGGCACTTTGTCAAAGGTCTGAAATTCCACGTACACAATATCTACCAATTCTCCTTTGTCCACCCTGCTTATTATTTCAATCATAATTAAAGCAATCCACCAAATTTATCAGGCAATCCTTCATTGCCTATTCCAGTGGGGGTGATCCTGAGGCTGAGCCAGGATCCTCAAGTGTGGCACAAGGTCGGCCAAGTAGCAACAACCACTCTGACCCTCGTCCCCCCTCGAGAACCCGTCTGGTAGGGTGTGGCTCCATGCTGCTGCCCTGTTCTTTCTCCCGGCAGCCAGGGATAGGCCCTATTTCCCCAAACTCAATAAGTTCCATTTAGTGGTCCAGGGGTATCATAAGTTTGACTCTTGGTACAGTTACTACTTCCCACTTGATAGGGTGCACTCTCATTCTGGTTACACCAACAAGTAGTACTGGCCACTGCTGGAGATGTAACTCTTATCCCCGGCCATAGCTTGGAGGGGTCTTGTGGAGGAGATCTACGTCTCCAACCCTCAAAGCAACACCATCCCCAGTCTCACCTTCCAGACCTGGATATGGTGCAATTGACAATGCTACCATTACGGCTATCAGAAAACACCATAACTGAATTTACTGCGCTAGTATTCAGGGGCACCAGTGACATAGGGATCATAGTCTGACCATGTTGGGGAATTTCATCACATACCCAACATGCTCCCCGCTCCACGTGCTTAGCCTTGGTGTGGCAGAGGGACAGTAAACTGTTAAACTGGGGGCCTCCCAAGACAGGGACAGGTTCCCTTAGGGTCATTAAAATCAGCATTAACCAGTACATTATTCAGTCCTTATCAGTTCTGCCAGTAACGTGTTTACAGTCCGTTCGATGTATCCGCCGGACCTGCCCTTCCACCATCACTACAAGAGGTGTTGTCAGTAGCACTTGGTACAGTCCTCTCCACCTCGGTCCCAACTTCTTACCATCCCAGTTCTTGAGCAGGACAAAATCTCCAGGCTCGATGGTGGAGTGGTCACCTTTAGTTGGGGTTTCGTCCTCTCGATAGGCCTGTCATACCTGTGAATGCAAGCCTTGGAGAGTTTTAGTTAATTTCCCCATCTCCTCCCCCAAGGTGTGCATATCCAATGTTGCAGGTAAGCTCTGAGGGAGGAGCGGCAAACAAGGTCGGGATCCCCATGGGGTTCTCATGGGCTTCCCGTAGATAATTTCTGCAGGTGACAGCCCTGTCTTACTTGATGGCGTGATTCTCATATGGAATAGGACTAAGGGTAAAACCTTCAACCAGGTCAATCCAGTTTCTTGTCTAAGTTTTGCCAACTTATCTTTCAACTGGCTCCTTCCACTATGTCGCTGCATTCAGATGATGGGTGCAGTGGAACTGCTGTTTTATAGCAAGGAGTTTACAGATTTCCTCATTTATTTTGGCCCATTGTCCTAGCTGATCATTTCTGGAAGTCCATAGTGAGGAGTTATTTATTTTAGCAATATTTTCACAGCAGTCATAGTGGTGGTATTAGTTGTAGGAACAGCTTCAATCCATCTGCTAAATCCATCTACTATCACTGAGCAATACCTATAACAATGTACTCTAGGTAATTCTATAAACTCAAGTTGCAAACAAGAAAAAGGTCCACCAGGCAAGGGGGTATTTCCAGAACCACAAGGCATCCCCTTTCCAGCATTTGTTTTTTTTTACAATTTAAGCATGCTTTGGCTCATTTTTCAGCTGCTTTCTGGAAATCAAGGTTGTAATAATGTGTTAACCATTCCTTCCTTGCCCAAGTGTGTACAATTATGTACATAATCTATCAAAATTGGTAAGAACACGGAGGGAACACAGACCTTTCACGCAGGGGTCACCCATAAATCGGTCTGAGGTTCGAGGTGGCAACCCATTTGGGACCATAGTTTGTGCTCTCCTTCAGGGGTGTTCGTCCTCCAGTTAGATACATATTTCACCCATGTCTGGCATATCCATCGTTAGATTTTGTCTAATTGCTCGCTGGGTTCCCGAGGGGACTAAACGTGTGGTATTCAAGGCTGTCTGTTTGGCAGCAGCATCAGCCCCAGCATTACCCTTAAATATGTCATCACATTCCCCAGTATGGGCAGCACATTTAATAATAGTCAAAACTCGAGGTAGCTGTAGAGCGGTGAGTAAGTTGTCTACAAAGGTGGCATTACTAATGGGGTGGCCAGAGGAAGTCAGGAATCCCCAAAGCCTCGTAGTCAGTTCAAAATGGGAGTCCGTGTAAAAGTCCGCACTTTAGTCTGTTGCTAGGATACAGGCAGGAGTCAGAGCAAACAGCTCAGCCTTCTGGGCGGAGTCAGCTGATTCAAAAGAGGCCTGCTCAATTACACTGGCATGCAAAAGCTTGGGCACCCCGGTTAAAGTTTCTGTTACTGTGAATAGTTAAACGAGTAAAAGTTGAACTGATTTCCAAAAGGCATAAGTTAAAGATGACACATTTCTTTAATATTTTAAACAAGAAAACTTTTTTATTTCCATCTTTTACAGTTTCAAAATAACAAAAAAGGAAAAGGGCCTGAAGCAAAAGTTTGGGCACCCTGCATGGTCAGTACTTAGTAACACCCCCTTTGGCAAGTATCACAGCTTGTAAATGCTTTTTGTAGCCAGCTAAGAGTCTTTCAATTCTTGTTTGGGGGATTTTCGCCCATTCTTCCTTGCAAAAGGGTTCTAGTTCTGTGGATTCTTGAGCTGTCTTGCATGCACTGATCTTCTGAGGTCTATCCACAGATTCTCGATGATGTTTAGGTCGGGGGACTGTGAGGGCCACGGCAAAACCTTTTGCTTGCACCTCATGAGGTAGTCCATTGTGGATTTTGAGGTGTGTTTAGGATCATTATCTTGTTGTAGAAGCCATCCTCTTTTCATGTTCGGCTTTTTTACAGACAGTGTGATGTTTGCTCACAGAATTTGCTAGTATTTAATTTAATTCATTATTTCCTCTACCAGTAATTGTTCCCCGTGTGACTGGCTGTAACACAAGCCAAAAGCATGATCGATCCACCCCCGTGCTTAACAGTTGGAGAGGGGTTCTTCTCATGAAATTCTGCACCCTTTTTCCCCCAAACAATCCTTTGCTCATTGCAGTCAAAAGGCTCTATTTTAACTTCATCGGTCCACACGACTTGTTTCCAAAATGCATCAGACTTGTTTAGATGTTCCTTTGAACCTTCTGAATAGAACTCTGGGCACCTTGGCTTTAACCCAGGGCAAACTGAAACAGTGATATGGGGAAGGACCAGTCCTGTCTGTTGCCAAAGCAAATCAGGAACTTCAGGCAGTAATGCGCTGCCCTCTTATCCTTTAATCTCTCCAATCACCATTACTGGGAACTTCTGTCCCTCAAGGGGGGCATAATACTGGCTTTCCTCAGTTGAGCACCCCGGAGGGTCATAGCACAGAGTCACATGAGGGTCGGCCGCTGGCAGAAGGGGTTCAAACACAGTGGAGTCCAGATTAAGTGCCCACTGGGGGGGTGTCAGCAACTGGGGAAGATGTCGGTTGTTCACTAGTCCCAGGGTGACACCCTTGTCCACACAGAGAATCTCGACTTCCAACGGACAGAGCAAGTCTCTCCCTGCTAGATTACACCCCGACTGGTGGTGACTGTAAATGAAACTTCACACTGGTTCCCCTGGAATTCCACCTGCTGTGGCTGAGTACGTGAATATGTACGTACCCTGCCTTTGAACCCAGACAGAGTGATTGTCTGATAGCTGTTTTCCCTTTTCCGATACCATTTCCTGATCGAGAGTGGTTGTGGTTGTCCCCATATAAATCAGAAATGGAACTGGAATTCGAGCAACTTGCAATATTACATTGGGTTCTTCCTGAGGGGTGGTACTCTTGGTTGGAAGCATACTTGTTTGTCAATTTCTAAATGGGCTGTTGTCCCCACCTGTCCCTTGGTATGTTTTTGTTCCCATTTCTGATCCCCACATATAGCCCTCTCGTGTCCTCCTTCCTGCTGAACAGATTCATCTTTAATAATAGTTCCCTTCGGGGTTGATCGGGATTTGACAGTTGGGTCAAAGCTCGTCACATTCCATTTCGGTCCTTGTCAGGCCAATCCATACTATTTGTTTTAATCATGTTGGCTAACTTAATTGGTAAGCATTGGAGCCGTTAGGGGTTAAACTGGGGGGATGGATTCCCATCTTTAAATGCTTGGTCTCCTGTGAAAGTGCCGTAGCAGGACATAAATCGCTCCCGATAGTCTGGTCCCGATTCCGCAGGCTTCGGTTTGCATTTAAGTACTTCAGTGATGTTTACAGGTTGCTGGAGAGCCCTTTCCAAGGCTTGAATAATCTGGTCTGTCTGTTCATTCTCATTATGGTTTCCCGTCTGTAACTCCTGATAGGTTTGGTATCTCAATTCTGCCTTCTATTTCCACCCCTCATCAGCTGAGAGAATCATGCAGCAGAGACCGAATAAATTTTGCGGGGTCGCCATCACAGTCACTGTCCCCAAACAGGGTCGGTATGCCAGACATGTGTTCAGGATCCATTGTTTCCCTATCAGTTCGAACGTCAGACTGACATTCCAGCCCTGCTGTCCGATCTAGGCCGGCCTTGGTTTGCTCTCGTTTTCGGCGCCAATCCACCCTTTCACGCTCCGCTTTTAGCCTCTCCCAACCTTTGACTTTCCTTCTGCGGCACATACCTCTATCCCTTTGTCACATGCATTATTCCTCCAACTTGCTAATAATGTACCATTCCACTTTACATTTGCCTTTTCCTTCCTTTCCCTTTTCAGTAATTTCCACTTCTTTCCACAGTTCTTTTTCCATATCAAATTTACTGCTTGTTCTCATGAGGTAATATCCCAGGCTCCCCCCAGTGGCCATATTGGGTGCCTGGTCAGTCTCCGCAGTCCCCAGAGTGGTCCACCCACTTACTCAGCCCGTCTGCTTGGCACTCCCGATATTGGGATCCTGTTCGTGATGCCAAATGTTAAAGTTGAATCTGAATAAAACCCGGGAGACCAGCTTCTTATCGTCACCACGGTTTATTGTGCATTCTCCTGCAGGAGTTTGAGACCCAGTTGTCAAAGGGAAGGCACGTAAGCACTGCCACCATCTGACAAGTGGACTGACTCAGTCAGGTTACAGTCGTGTATTTATACATGAACCCAGACATTTATACATAGTAAGCCCCAGACATTACTATTGCAAGATATTATTTGAACTGGTATGCCCACCGTCTGTTGGTGTAAAACTTAATTACTTAAATAAGAGAGTTCACTAAATCAAGGTCTTAATTACAGATGTATGTACTGTCCCGTCCTTATCAGTTATTCCCTTTGCAAAGCCCTGACTTAATTACAGACAGATGTTCATTCCTGTCCTTATGAGCAAGTCCTCCTCCCTTTACTCAAACGAGGGTACAATGTATAATGTTATCAGCTCTCAGTGTGTCTCTCTGCAAGCTGCAGAGAACTGGGAATGAGCCTGTCTTAGTTAACCACTGAAGATAGAGTTTACATCAGTTCAGAAATTCCTATTCAGTCCCAATTATTCTTTTAGCCAGAGGTTACAGAGGTTCAAAATGATTTTTTTATATATCCTCAATTCCTCAGGAGTGTTCAGGGGAAATATTTATACCAATATAGAAACTGGTTTTACCTGTGTCTTTTGTGGTGATGCAAAAGTTGCTGGAGAATTTACAAGTGTGAAGAAGTGGAGTGATATTTGGAAATCTGACATTTTAAAGTGTAATTTAGCAAGCAAACCACATATGGACAAAGTGCAAAAGCTCTGGTGACAAAATCTTTCATTACCCGTTACAAGCCTGCTCCGTATGTTGTGTGAGAGTGCAGATGAACTCGTTCGTGCTCAGAGGAGAGTAA